>NW_027362765.1:646684376-646887806 GCF_046119375.1 Phyllobates terribilis
AATTGGCTGAAAACGACTTAATATCAAGGACTCATCGGGCGAATCACTCTGGAACTGAAATCGGAATACTCACTGACATTTTCCCCTCTCCGAAAGTCTGAAAAATGATGGAAAAATGACTAAGTCCAAAAAACATTTTTTTCAACTTTTTTCAATTTTACCCCCGTGGGATATATATTCTACCCACACACATTTGAAACTCTCCTGGGGTACCCTCGCACATATTATTCCCTCATTTAATGGATATTTTCACCAAAAAGTGAAGTTTTCAAAAAGTCAGAAAATTGGCTGAAAACGACTTAATATCAAGGACTCATCGGGCGAATCACTCTGGAAATGAAATTGGAATACTCACTGACATTTTCCCCTCTCCGAAAGTCTGAAAAATGATGGAAAAATGACTAAGTCTAAAAAACATTTTTTTCAACTTTTTTCAATTTTACCCCCGTGGGATATATATTCTACCCACACACATTTGGATCTCTCCTGGGGTACCCTCACACATATTATTCCCTCATTTAATGGATATTTTCACCAAAAAGTGAAGTTTTCAAAAAGTCAGAAAATTGGCAGAAAACGACTTAATATCAAGGACTCATCGGGCGAATCGCTCTGGAACTGAAATCGGAATGCTCACTGACATTTTCCCCTCTCCGAAAGTCTGAAAAATGATGGAAAAATGACTAAGTCCAAAAAACTTTTTTTCAACTTTTTTCAATTTTACCCCTGTGGGATATATATTCTACCCACACACATTTGGAACTCTCCTGGGGTACCCTCGCACATATTATTCCCTCATTTAATGGATATTTTCACCAAAAAGTGAAGTTTTCAAAAAGTCAGAAAATTGGCTGAAAACAACTTAATATCAAGGACACATCGTGCGAAATACTCTGGAACTGAAATCGGAATGCTCACTGACATTTTCCCCTCTCCAAAAGTCTGAAAAATGATGGAAAAATGACTAAGTCCAAAAAAAATTTTTTTAAACTTTTTTCAATTTTACCCCCATGGGATATATATTCTACCCACACACATTTGGAACTCTCCTGGGGTACCCTCACACATATTATTCCCTCATTTAATGGATATTTTCACCAAAAAGTGAAGTTTTCAAAAAGTCAAAATTGGCTATAAACGACTTAATATCAAGGACTCATCGGGCGAATGGCTCTGGAACTGAAATCGGAATGCTCACTGACATTTTTCCCTCTTCGAAAGTCTGAAAAATGACGGAAAAATGACTAAGTCCAAAAAAATTTTTATTTAACTTTTTTCAATTTTACCCCTGTGGGATATACATTCTACCCACACAGATTTGGAACTCTCCTGGGGTACCCTCACACATATTATTCCCTCATTTAATGTATATTTTCACCAAAAGTGAAGTTTTCAAAAAGTCAGAAAATTGGCTGAAAGCGACTTAACATCAAGGACTCATCGGGTGAATCGCTCTGGAACTGAAATCGGAATGCTCACTGACATTTTCCCCCCTTCGAAAGTCTGAAAAATGATGGAAAAATGTCTAAGTCCAAAAAAAATTTTGTTAAAACTTTTTTCAATTTTACCCCCGTGGGATATATATTCTACCCACACACATTTGGAACTCTCCTGGGGTACCCTCACACATATTATTCCCTCATTTAATGGATATTTTCACCAAAAAGTGAAGTTTTCAAAAAGTCAGAAAATTGGCTGAAAATGACTTAATATCAAGGACTCATCGGGCGAATCACTCTGGAACTGAAATCGGAATACTCACTGACATTTTCCCCTCTCCGAAAGTCTGAAAAATGATGGAAAAATGACTAAGTCCAAAAAACATTTTTTTGAACTTTTTTCAATTTAATCCCCATGGGATATAAATTCTACCCACACACATTTGGAACTCTCCTGGGGTACCCTCACACATATTATTCCCTCATTTAATGGATATTTTCACCAAAAAATTAAGTTTTCAAAAAGTCAGAAAATTGGCTGAAAACGACTTAGGCTATGTGCCCACGTTGCGGACCTGAAGCATATATCTTACGCTTCTCCCTGGCGGGAAAATCACATGCGGATATTACATGCGGTTTTCCCGTCAGGAAGAAGCGTTTGTGAGGCGTCTTTGCATGCATTTCCGCATGCTGGTTATCAAGCACTTCCCCAAGCATCACTTGGAAAAGTGCTTGACAACTTGTTCAGAATGGTAAAAAATAAAAGAATAAACTTTATACTCACCTTCTGATGCATTCTCTGCCCCGTCCGGAGGCTTGAGCGGCTCACGCTGTTGTGTGCAGGACCTGCGGTGACGTCATTGAGTCATGTGGTGGGTCACATGACTCAATGACGTGGCAGGTCCTTCAGACAACAGCGCGACGGAGGGAAAACATCAGAAGATAAGTATAAACTTTATTTTTTCTTTTTTTTACAGGTTCTTTGGTACCCAGGTCTGGAGGAGAGTCTCCTCTCCTCCAGACTTGGGTACCATCCGCACATTGATTCCGCTGCGCTTCCGCAAAATTAATGAACATGCTGCGGATTTTTGACCGCAGCATATACGCTGCGGAAAAATCCGCAGCATGGGCATTGACATTGCGGAATGCCATTGGGGACCATGGGGTGTGGATATACATGCATTTTTCAAGCGTTTACGCTGCGGAAATTCCGCAGCATATAAGTTTGAAAAACGCTACATGGGCACACAGCCTTAATATCAAGGACTCATCGGGCGAATCGCTCTGGAGCTGAAATCGGAATGCTCACTGACATTTTCCCCCCTTCGAAAGTCTGAAAAATGATGGAAAAACGACTAAGTCCAAAAAACATTTTTTTCAGCTTTTTTCAATTTTACCCCCGTGGGATATATATTCTATCCACACACATTTGAAACTCTCCTGGGGTACCCTCGCACATATTATTCCCTCATTTAATGGATATTTTCACCAAAAAGTGAAGTTTTCAAAAAGTCAGAAAATTTCCTGAAAACGACTAAATATCAAGGACTCCTCGGGCGAATCACTCTGGAACTGAAATCGGAATACTCACTGACATTTTCCCCTCTCCGAAAGTCTGAAAAATGATGGAAAAATGACTAAGTCCAAAAAACTTTTTTTTAACTTTTTTCAGTTTTACCCCCGTGGGATATATATTCTACCCACACACATTTGGAACTCTCCTGGGGAACCCTCGCATATATTATTCCCTCATTTAATGGATATTTTCACCAAAAAGTGAAGTTTTCAAAAAGTCAGAAAATTGGCTGAAAACGACTTAATATCAAGGACTCATCGTGCGAATCGCTCTGGAACTGAAATCGGAATGCTCACTGACATTTTTCCCTCTTCGAAAGTCTGAAAAATGATGGAAAAATGAGTAAGTCCAAAAAAATTTTTTTTAAACTTTTTTCAATTTTACCCCCATGGGATATATATTCTACCCACACACATTTGGAACTCTCCTGGGGTACCCTCACACATATTATTCCCTCATTTAATGGATATTTTCACCAAAAAGTGAAGTTTTCAAAAAGTCAGAAAATTGGCTGAAAACGACTTAATATCAAGGACGCATCGTGCGAAATACTCTGGAACTGAAATCGGAATGCTCAGTGACATTTTCCCCTCTCCAAAAGTCTGAAAAATGATGGAAAAATGAGTAAGTCCAAAAATTTTTTTTTTTTACTTTTTTCAATTTTACCCCTGTGGGATATACATTCTACCAACACACATTTGGATCTCTCCTGGGGTACCCTCACACATATTATTCCCTCATTTAATATATATTTTCACTAAAAAGTGAAGTTTTCAAAAAGTCAGAAAATTGTCTGAAAACGACTTAATATCAAGGACTCGTCAGGCGAATCACTCTGGAACTGAAATCGGAATACTCACTGACATTTTCCCCTCTCCGAAAGTCTGAAAAATGATGGAAAAATGACTAAGTCCAAAAAACATTTTTTTCAGCTTTTTTCAATTTTACCCCCGTGGGATATATATTCTACCCACACACGTTTGGAACTCTCCTGGGGTACCCTCGCATATATTATTCCCTCATTTAATGGATATTTTTACCAAAAAGTGAAGTTTTCAAAAAGTCAGAAAATTGGCTGAAAACGACTTAATATCAAGGACTCATCATGCGAAATACTCTGGAACTGAAATCGGAATGCCCACTGACATTTTTCCCTCCCCGAAAGTCTGAAAAATGATGGAAAAATGACTAAGTCCCAAAAAAATTTTTTTAGACTTTTTTCAATTTTACCCCCATGGGATATATATTCTACCCACACACATTTGGATCTCTCCTGGGGTACCCTCACACATATTATTCCCTCATTTAATGGATATTTTCACCAAAAAGTGAAGTTTTCATAAAGTCAAAATTGGCGATAAACAACTTAATATCAAGGACTCATCGGGCGAATCGCTCTGGAACTGAAATCGGAATGCTCACTGACATTTTCCCCTCTCCGAAAGTCTGAAAAATGATGGAAAAATGACTAAGTCCAAAAAACTTTTTTTCAACTTTTTTCAATTTTACCCCCGTGGGATATATATTCTACTCACACACATTTGGAACTCTCCTGGGGTACCCTCGCACATATTATTCCCTCATTTAATGGATATTTTCACCAAAAAGTGAAGTTTTCAAAAAGTCAGAAAATTGGCTGAAAACGACTTAATATCAAGGACACATCGTGCGAAATACTCTGGAACTGAAATCGGAATGCTCAGTGACATTTTCCCCTCTCCAAAAGTCTGAAAAATGATGGAAAAATGACTAAGTCCAAAAAACTTTTTTTTCAGCTTTTTTCAATTTTACCCCCGTGGGATATATATTCTACCCACACACATTTGGAACTCTCCTGGAGTACCCTTGCATATATTATTCCCTCATTTAATGGATATTTTCACCAAAAAGTGAAGTTTTCAAAAAGTCAGAAAATTGGCTGAAAACGACTTAATATCAAGGACTCATCATGCGAAATACTCTGGAACTGAAATCGGAATGCTCACTGACATTTTTCCCTCCCCGAAAGTCTGAAAAACGATGGAAAAATGACTAAGTCCCAAAAAAATTTTTTTAGACTTTTTTCAATTTTACCCCCATGGGATATATATTCTACCCACACACATTTGGATCTCTCCTGGGGTACACTCACACATATTATTCCCTCATTTAATGGATATTTTCACCAAAAAGTGAAGTTTTCAAAAAGTCAAAATTGGCTATATACGACTTAATATCAAGGACTCATCGGGCGAATCGCTCTGGAACTGAAATCGGAATGCTCACTGACATTTTTCCCTCTTCGAAAGTCTGAAAAATGATGGAAAAATGAGTAAGTCCAAAAAAATTTTTTTAAAACTTTTTTCAATTTTACCCCCAGGGGATATATATTCTACCCACACACATTTGGAACTCTCCTGGGGTACCCTCACACATATTATTCCCTCATTTAATGGATATTTTCACCAAAAAGTGAAGTTTTCAAAAAGTCAGAAAATTGGCTGAAAACGACTAAATATCAAGGACTCATCGGGCGAATGGCTCTGGAACTGAAATCGGAATACTCACTGACATTTTCCCCTCTCCGAAAGTCTGAAAAATGATGGAAAAATGACTAAGTCCAAAAAACTTTTTTTCAACTTTTTTCAATTTTACCCCCATGGGATATATATTCTACTCACACACATTTGGAACTCTCCTGGGGTACCCTCGCACATATTATTCCCTCATTTAATGGATATTTTCACCAAAAAGTGAAGTTTTCAAAAAGTCAGAAAATTGGCTGAAAACGACTTAATATCAAGGACACATCGTGCGAAATACTCTGGAACTGAAATCGGAATGCTCAGTGACATTTTCCCCTCTCCAAAAGTCTGAAAAATGATGGAAAAATGACTAAGTCCAAAAAACTTTTTTTTCAGCTTTTTTCAATTTTACCCCCGTGGGATATATATTCTACCCACACACATTTGGAACTCTCCTGGAGTACCCTCGCATATATTATTCCCTCATTTAATGGATATTTTCACCAAAAAGTGAAGTTTTCAAAAAGTCAGAAAATTGGCTGAAAACGACTTAATATCAAGGACTCATCATGCGAAATACTCTGGAACTGAAATCGGAATGCTCACTGACATTTTTCCCTCCCCGAAAGTCTGAAAAACGATGGAAAAATGACTAAGTCCCAAAAAAATTTTTTTAGACTTTTTTCAATTTTACCCCCATGGGATATATATTCTACCCACACACATCTGGATCTCTCCTGGGGTACACTCACACATATTATTCCCTCATTTAATGGATATTTTCACCAAAAAGTGAAGTTTTCAAAAAGTCAAAATTGGCTATAAATGACTTAATATCAAGGACTCATCGGGCGAATCGCTCTGGAACTGAAATCGGAATGCTCACTGACATTTTTCCCTCTTCGAAAGTCTGAAAAATGATGGAAAAATGAGTAAGTCCAAACAAATTTTTTTTAAACTTTTTTCAATTTTACCCCCATGGGATATATATTCTACCCAGACACATTTGGAACTCTCCTGGGGTACCCTCACACATATTATTCCCTCATTTAATGGATATTTTCACCAAAAAGTGAAGTTTTCAAAAAGTCAGAAAATTGGCTAAAAACGACTTAATATCAAGGACACATCGTGCGAAATACTCTGGAACTGAAATCGGAATACTCACTGACATTTTCCCCTCTCCGAAAGTCTGAAAAATGATGGAAAAATGAGTAAGTCCAAAAATTTTTTTTTTTACTTTTTTCAATTTTACCCCTGTGGGATATACATTCTACCCACACACATTTGGATCTCTCCTGGGGTACCCTCACACATATTATTCCCTCATTTAATATATATTTTCACTAAAAAGTGAAGTTTTCAAAAAGTCAGAAAATTGTCTGAAAACGACTTAATATCAAGGACTCGTCAGGCGAATCACTCTGGAACTGAAATCGGAATACTCACTGACATTTTCCCCTCTCCGAAAGTCTGAAAAATGATGGAAAAATGACTAAGTCCAAAAAACTTTTTTTTCAGCTTTTTTCAATTTTACCCCCGTGGGATATATATTCTACCCACACACATTTGGAACTCTCCTGGAGTACCCTCGCATATATTATTCCCTCATTTAATGGATATTTTCACCAAAAAGTGAAGTTTTCAAAAAGTCAGAAAATTGGCTGAAAACGACTTAATATCAAGGACTCATCATGCGAAATACTCTGGAACTGAAATCGGAATGCCCACTGACATTTTTCCCTCCCCGAAAGTCTGAAAAATGATGGAAAAATGACTAAGTCCAAAAAACTTTTTTTTCAGCTTTTTTCAATTTTACCCCCGTGGGATATATATTCTACCCACACACATTTGGAACTCTCCTGGGGTACCCTCACACATATTATTCCCTCATTTAATGGATATTTTCACCAAAAAGTGAAGTTTTCAAAAAGTCAGAAAATTGGCTGAAAACGACTAAATATCAAGGACTCATCGGGCGAATGGCTCTGGAACTGAAATCAGAATACTCACTGACATTTTCCCCTCTCCGAAAGTCTGAAAAATGATGGAAAAATGACTAAGTCCAAAAAACTTTTTTTCAACTTTTTTCAATTTTACCCCCGTGGGATATATATTCTACTCACACACATTTGGAACTCTCCTGGGGTACCCTCGCACATATTATTCCCTCATTTAATGGATATTTTCACCAAAAAGTGAAGTTTTCAAAAAGTCAAAATTGGCTATAAATGACTTAATATCAAGGACTCATCGGGCGAATCGCTCTGGAACTGAAATCGGAATGCTCACTGACATTTTTCCCTCTTCGAAAGTCTGAAAAATGATGGAAAAATGAGTAAGTCCAAACAAATTTTTTTTTAACTTTTTTCAATTTTACCCCCATGGGATATATATTCTACCCAGACACATTTGGAACTCTCCTGGGGTACCCTCACACATATTATTCCCTCATTTAATGGATATTTTCACCAAAAAGTGAAGTTTTCAAAAAGTCAGAAAATTGGCTAAAAACGACTTAATATCAAGGACACATCGTGCGAAATACTCTGGAACTGAAATCGGAATACTCACTGACATTTTCCCCTCTCCGAAAGTCTGAAAAATGATGGAAAAATGAGTAAGTCCAAAAATTTTTTTTTTTACTTTTTTCAATTTTACCCCTGTGGGATATACATTCTACCCACACACATTTGGATCTCTCCTGGGGTACCCTCACACATATTATTCCCTCATTTAATATATATTTTCACTAAAAAGTGAAGTTTTCAAAAAGTCAGAAAATTGTCTGAAAACGACTTAATATCAAGGACTCGTCAGGCGAATCACTCTGGAACTGAAATCGGAATACTCACTGACATTTTCCCCTCTCCGAAAGTCTGAAAAATGATGGAAAAATGACTAAGTCCAAAAAACTTTTTCTTCAGCTTTTTTCAATTTTACCCCCGTGGGATATATATTCTACCCACACACATTTGGAACTCTCCTGGAGTACCCTCGCATATATTATTCCCTCATTTAATGGATATTTTCACCAAAAAGTGAAGTTTTCAAAAAGTCAGAAAATTGGCTGAAAACGACTTAATATCAAGGACTCATCATGCGAAATACTCTGGAACTGAAATCGGAATGCCCACTGACATTTTTCCCTCCCCGAAAGTCTGAAAAATGATGGAAAAATGACTAAGTCCCAAAAAAATTTTTTTAGACTTTTTTCAATTTTACCCCCATGGGATATATATTCTACCCACACACATTTGGATCTCTCCTGGGGTACCCTCACACATATTATTCCCTCATTTAATGGATATTTTCACCAAAAAGTGAAGTTTTCATAAAGTCAAAATTGGCTATAAACGACTTAATATCAAGGACTCATCGGGCGAATCGCTCTGGAACTGAAATCGGAATGCTCACTGACATTTTCCCTCTTCGAAAGTCTGAAAAATGATGGAAAAATGAGTAAGTCCAAAAAAATTTTTTTAAAACTTTTTTCAATTTTACCCCCAGGGGATATATATTCTACCCACACACATTTGGAACTCTCCTGGGGTACCCTCACACATATTATTCCCTCATTTAATGGATATTTTCACCAAAAAGTGAAGTTTTCAAAAAGTCAGAAAATTGGCTGAAAACGACTAAATATCAAGGACTCATCGGGCGAATGGCTCTGGAACTGAAATCGGAATACTCACTGACATTTTCCCCTCTCCGAAAGTCTGAAAAATGATGGAAAAATGACTAAGTCCAAAAAACTTTTTTTCAACTTTTTTCAATTTTACCCCCGTGGGATATATATTCTACTCACACACATTTGGAACTCTCCTGGGGTACCCTCGCACATATTATTCCCTCATTTAATGGATATTTTCACCAAAAAGTGAAGTTTTCAAAAAGTCAGAAAATTGGCTGAAAACGACTTAATATCAAGGACACATCGTGCGAAATACTCTGGAACTGAAATCGGAATGCTCAGTGACATTTTCCCCTCTCCAAAAGTCTGAAAAATGATGGAAAAATGACTAAGTCCAAAAAACTTTTTTTTCAGCTTTTTTCAATTTTACCCCCGTGGGATATATATTCTACCCACACACATTTGGAACTCTCCTGGAGTACCCTCGCATATATTATTCCCTCATTTAATGGATATTTTCACCAAAAAGTGAAGTTTTCAAAAAGTCAGAAAATTGGCTGAAAACGACTTAATATCAAGGACTCATCATGCGAAATACTCTGGAACTGAAATCGGAATGCTCACTGACATTTTTCCCTCCCCGAAAGTCTGAAAAACGATGGAAAAATGACTAAGTCCCAAAAAATTTTTTTTAGACTTTTTTCAATTTTACCCCCATGGGATATATATTCTACCCACACACATCTGGATCTCTCCTGGGGTACACTCACACATATTATTCCCTCATATAATGGATATTTTCACCAAAAAGTGAAGTTTTCAAAAAGTCAAAATTGGCTATATACGACTTAATATCAAGGACTCATCGGGCGAATCGCTCTGGAACTGAAATCGGAATGCTCACTGACATTTTTCCCTCTTCGAAAGTCTGAAAAATGATGGAAAAATGAGTAAGTCCAAAAAAATTTTTTTTAAACTTTTTTCAATTTTACCCCCATGGGATATATATTCTACCCACACACATTTGGAACTCTCCTGGGGTACCCTCACACATATTATTCCCTCATTTAATGGATATTTTCACCAAAAAGTGAAGTTTTCAAAAAGTCAGAAAATTGGCTGAAAACGACTAAATATCAAGGACTCATCGGGCGAATGGCTCTGGAACTGAAATCAGAATACTCACTGACATTTTCCCCTCTCCGAAAGTCTGAAAAATGATGGAAAAATGACTAAGTCCCAAAAAAATTTTTTTAGACTTTTTTCAATTTTACCCCAATGGGATATATATTCTACCCACACACATTTTGATCTCTCCTGGGGTACCCTCACACATATTATTCCCTCATTTAATGGATATTTTCACCAAAAAGTGAAGTTTTCAAAAAGTCAAAATTGGCTATAAATGACTTAATATCAAGGACTCATCGGGCGAATCGCTCTGGAACTGAAATCGGAATGCTCACTGACATTTTTCCCTCTTCGAAAGTCTGAAAAATGATGGAAAAATGAGTAAGTCCAAACAAATTTTTTTTAAACTTTTTTCAATTTTACCCCCATGGGATATATATTCTACCCACACACATTTGGATCTCTCCTGGGGTACCCTCACACATATTATTCCCTCATTTAATATATATTTTCACTAAAAAGTGAAGTTTTCAAAAAGTCAGAAAATTGTCTGAAAACGACTTAATATCAAGGACTCGTCAGGCGTATCACTCTGGAACTGAAATCGGAATACTCACTGACATTTTCCCCTCTCCGAAAGTCTGAAAAATGATGGAAAAATGACTAAGTCCAAAAAACTTTTTTTTCAGCTTTTTTCAATTTTACCCCCGTGGGATATATATTCTACCCACACACATTTGGAACTCTCCTGGAGTACCCTCGCATATATTATTCCCTCATTTAATGGATATTTTCACCAAAAAGTGAAGTTTTCAAAAAGTCAGAAAATTGGCTGAAAACGACTTAATATCAAGGACTCATCATGCGAAATACTCTGGAACTGAAATCGGAATGCTCACTGACATTTTTCCCTCCCCGAAAGTCTGAAAAACGATGGAAAAATGACTAAGTCCCAAAAAAATTTTTTTAGACTTTTTTCAATTTTACCCCCATGGGATATATATTCTACCCACACACATTTGGATCTCTCCTGGGGTACACTCACACATATTATTCCCTCATTTAATGGATATTTTCACCAAAAAGTGAAGTTTTCAAAAAGTCAAAATTGGCTATATACGACTTAATATCAAGGACTCATCGGGCGAATCGCTCTGGAACTGAAATCGGAATGCTCACTGACATTTTTCCCTCTTCGAAAGTCTGAAAAATGATGGAAAAATGAGTAAGTCCAAAAAAATTTTTTTTAAACTTTTTTCAATTTTACCCCCATGGGATATATATTCTACCCACACACATTTGGAACTCTCCTGGGGTACCCTCACACATATTATTCCCTCATTTAATGGATATTTTCACCAAAAAGTGAAGTTTTCAAAAAGTCAGAAAATTGGCTGAAAACGACTAAATATCAAGGACTCATCGGGCGAATGGCTCTGGAACTGAAATCGGAATACTCACTGACATTTTCCCCTCTCCGAAAGTCTGAAAAATGATGGAAAAATGACTAAGTCCAAAAAACTTTTTTTCAACTTTTTTCAATTTTACCCCCGTGGGATATATATTCTACTCACACACATTTGGAACTCTCCTGGGGTACCCTCGCACATATTATTCCCTCATTTAATGGATATTTTCACCAAAAAGTGAAGTTTTCAAAAAGTCAGAAAATTGGCTGAAAACGACTTAATATCAAGGACACATCGTGCGAAATACTCTGGAACTGAAATCGGAATGCTCAGTGACATTTTCCCCTCTCCAAAAGTCTGAAAAATGATGGAAAAATGACTAAGTCCAAAAAACTTTTTTTTCAGCTTTTTTCAATTTTACCCCCGTGGGATATATATTCTACCCACACACATTTGGAACTCTCCTGGAGTACCCTCGCATATATTATTCCCTCATTTAATGGATATTTTCACCAAAAAGTGAAGTTTTCAAAAAGTCAGAAAATTGGCTGAAAACGACTTAATATCAAGGACTCATCATGCGAAATACTCTGGAACTGAAATCGGAATGCTCACTGACATTTTTCCCTCCCCGAAAGTCTGAAAAACGATGGAAAAATGACTAAGTCCCAAAAAAAATTTTTTTTGACTTTTTTCAATTTTACCCCCATGGGATATATATTCTACCCAAACACATCTGGATCTCTCCTGGGGTACACTCACACATATTATTCCCTCATTTAATGGATATTTTCACCAAAAAGTGAAGTTTTCAAAAAGTCAAAATTGGCTATATACGACTTAATATCAAGGACTCATCGGGCGAATCGCTCTGGAACTGAAATCGGAATGCTCACTGACATTTTTCCCTCTTCGAAAGTCTGAAAAATGATGGAAAAATGAGTAAGTCCAAAAAAATTTTTTTTAAACTTTTTTCAATTTTACCCCCATGGGATATATATTCTACCCACACACATTTGGAACTCTCCTGGGGTACCCTCACACATATTATTCCCTCATTTAATGGATATTTTCACCAAAAAGTGAAGTTTTCAAAAAGTCAGAAAATTGGCTGAAAACGACTAAATATCAAGGACTCATCGGGCGAATGGCTCTGGAACTGAAATCAGAATACTCACTGACATTTTCCCCTCTCCGAAAGTCTGAAAAATGATGGAAAAATGACTAAGTCGAAAAAACTTTTTTTCAACTTTTTTCAATTTTACCCCTGTGGGATATATATTCTACTCACACACATTTGGAACTCTCCTGGGGTACCCTCGCACATATTATTCCCTCATTTAATGGATATTTTCACCAAAAAGTGAAGTTTTCAAAAAGTCAGAAAATTGGCTGAAAACGACTTAATATCAAGGACACATAGTGCGAAATACTCTGGAACTGAAATCGGAATGCTCAGTGACATTTTCCCCTCTCCAAAAGTCTGAAAAATGATGGAAAAATGACTAAGTCCAAAAAACTTTTTTTTCAGCTTTTTTCAATTTTACCCCCGTGGGATATATATTCTACCCACACACATTTGGAACTCTCCTGGAGTACCCTCGCATATATTATTCCCTCATTTAATGGATATTTTCACCAAAAAGTGAAGTTTTCAAAAAGTCAGAAAATTGGCTGAAAATGACTTAATATCAAGGACTCATCATGCGAAATACTCTGGAACTGAAATCGGAATGCTCACTGACATTTTTCCCTCCCCGAAAGTCTGAAAAACGATGGAAAAATGACTAAGTCCCAAAAAAATTTTTTTAGACTTTTTTCAATTTTACCCCCATGGGATATATATTCTACCCACACACATTTGGATCTCTCCTGGGGTACACTCACACATATTATTCCCTCATTTAATGGATATTTTCACCAAAAAGTGAAGTTTTCAAAAAGTCAAAATTGGCTATATACGACTTAATATCAAGGACTCATCGGGCGAATCGCTCTGGAACTGAAATCGGAATGCTCACTGACATTTTTCCCTCTTCGAAAGTCTGAAAAATGATGGAAAAATGAGTAAGTCCAAAAAAATTTTTTTTAAACTTTTTTCAATTTTACCCCCATGGGATATATATTCTACCCACACACATTTGGAACTCTCCTGGGGTACCCTCACACATATTATTCCCTCATTTAATGGATATTTTCACCAAAAAGTGAAGTTTTCAAAAAGTCAGAAAATTGGCTGAAAACGACTAAATATCAAGGACTCATCGGGCGAATGGCTCTGGAACTGAAATCGGAATACTCACTGACATTTTCCCCTCTCCGAAAGTCTGAAAAATGATGGAAAAATGACTAAGTCCAAAAAACTTTTTTTCAACTTTTTTCAATTTTACCCCCGTGGGATATATATTCTACTCACACACATTTGGAACTCTCCTGGGGTACCCTCGCACATATTATTCCCTCATTTAATGGATATTTTCACCAAAAAGTGAAGTTTTCAAAAAGTCAGAAAATTGGCTGAAAACGACTTAATATCAAGGACACATCGTGCGAAATACTCTGGAACTGAAATCGGAATGCTCAGTGACATTTTCCCCTCTCCAAAAGTCTGAAAAATGATGGAAAAATGACTAAGTCCAAAAAACTTTTTTTTCAGCTTTTTTCAATTTTACCCCCGTGGGATATATATTCTACCCACACACATTTGGAACTCTCCTGGAGTACCCTCGCATATATTATTCCCTCATTTAATGGATATTTTCACCAAAAAGTGAAGTTTTCAAAAAGTCAGAAAATTGGCTGAAAACGACTTAATATCAAGGACTCATCATGCGAAATACTCTGGAACTGAAATCGGAATGCTCACTGACATTTTTCCCTCCCCGAAAGTCTGAAAAACGATGGAAAAATGACTAAGTCCCAAAAAAAATTTTTTTTGACTTTTTTCAATTTTACCCCCATGGGATATATATTCTACCCAAACACATCTGGATCTCTCCTGGGGTACACTCACACATATTATTCCCTCATTTATTGGATATTTTCACCAAAAAGTGAAGTTTTCAAAAAGTCAAAATTGGCTATATACGACTTAATATCAAGGACTCATCGGGCGAATCGCTCTGGAACTGAAATCGGAATGCTCACTGACATTTTTCCCTCTTCGAAAGTCTGAAAAATGATGGAAAAATGAGTAAGTCCAAAAAAATTTTTTTTAAACTTTTTTCAATTTTACCCCCATGGGATATATATTCTACCCACACACATTTGGAACTCTCCTGGGGTACCCTCACACATATTATTCCCTCATTTAATGGATATTTTCACCAAAAAGTGAAGTTTTCAAAAAGTCAGAAAATTGGCTGAAAACGACTAAATATCAAGGACTCATCGGGCGAATGGCTCTGGAACTGAAATCAGAATACTCACTGACATTTTCCCCTCTCCGAAAGTCTGAAAAATGATGGAAAAATGACTAAGTCCAAAAAACTTTTTTTCAACTTTTTTCAATTTTACCCCTGTGGGATATATATTCTACTCACACACATTTGGAACTCTCCTGGGGTACCCTCGCACATATTATTCCCTCATTTAATGGATATTTTCACCAAAAAGTGAAGTTTTCAAAAAGTCAGAAAATTGGCTGAAAACGACTTAATATCAAGGACACATAGTGCGAAATACTCTGGAACTGAAATCGGAATGCTCAGTGACATTTTCCCCTCTCCAAAAGTCTGAAAAATGATGGAAAAATGACTAAGTCCAAAAAACTTTTTTTTCAGCTTTTTTCAATTTTACCCCCGTGGGATATATATTCTACCCACACACATTTGGAACTCTCCTGGAGTACCCTCGCATATATTATTCCCTCATTTAATGGATATTTTCACCAAAAAGTGAAGTTTTCAAAAAGTCAGAAAATTGGCTGAAAACGACTTAATATCAAGGACTCATCATGCGAAATACTCTGGAACTGAAATCGGAATGCTCACTGACATTTTTCCCTCCCCGAAAGTCTGAAAAATGATGGAAAAATGACTAAGTCCCAAAAAAATTTTTTTAGACTTTTTTCAATTTTACCCCCATGGGATATATATTCTACCCACACACATTTTGATCTCTCCTGGGGTACCCTCACACATATTATTCCCTCATTTAATGGATATTTTCACCAAAAAGTGAAGTTTTCAAAAAATCAAAATTGGCTATAAATGACTTAATATCAAGGACTCATCGGGCGAATCGCTCTGGAACTGAAATCGGAATGCTCACTGACATTTTTCCCTCTTCGAAAGTCTGAAAAATGATGGAAAAATGAGTAAGTCCAAACAAATTTTTTTTAAACTTTTTTCAATTTTACCCCCAGGGGATATATATTCTACCCACACACATTTGGAACTCTCCTGGGGTACCCTCACACATATTATTCCCTCATTTAATGGATATTTTCACCAAAAAGTGAAGTTTTCAAAAAGTTAGAAAATTGGCTGAAAACGACTAAATATCAAGGACTCATCGGGCGAATGGCTCTGGAACTGAAATCGGAATACTCACTGACATTTTCCCCTCTCCGAAAGTCTGAAAAATGATGGAAAAATGACTAAGTCCAAAAAACTTTTTTTTCAGCTTTTTTCAATTTTACCCCCGTGGGATATATATTCTACCCACACACATTTGGAACTCTCCTGGAGTACCCTCGCATATATTATTCCCTCATTTAATGGATATTTTCACCAAAAAGTGAAGTTTTCAAAAAGTCAGAAAATTGGCTGAAAACGACTTAATATCAAGGACTCATCATGCGAAATACTCTGGAACTGAAATCGGAATGCTCACTGACATTTTTCCCTCCCCGAAAGTCTGAAAAATGATGGAAAAATGAGTAAGTCCAAAAAAATTTTTTTTAAACTTTTTTCAATTTTACCCCCATGGGATATATATTCTACCCACACACATTTGGAACTCTCCTGGGGTACCCTCACACATATTATTCCCTCATTTAATGGATATTTTCACCAAAAAGTGAAGTTTTCAAAAAGTCAGAAAATTGGCTGAAAACGACTAAATATCAAGGACTCATCGGGCGAATGGCTCTGGAACTGAAATCAGAATACTCACTGACATTTTCCCCTCTCCGAAAGTCTGAAAAATGATGGAAAAATGACTAAGTCCAAAAAACTTTTTTTCAACTTTTTTCAATTTTACCCCTGTGGGATATATATTCTACTCACACACATTTGGAACTCTCCTGGGGTACCCTCGCACATATTATTCCCTCATTTAATGGATATTTTCACCAAAAAGTGAAGTTTTCAAAAAGTCAGAAAATTGGCTGAAAACGACTTAATATCAAGGACACATAGTGCGAAATACTCTGGAACTGAAATCGGAATGCTCAGTGACATTTTCCCCTCTCCAAAAGTCTGAAAAATGATGGAAAAATGACTAAGTCCAAAAAACTTTTTTTTCAGCTTTTTTCAATTTTACCCCCGTGGGATATATATTCTACCCACACACATTTGGAACTCTCCTGGAGTACCCTCGCATATATTATTCCCTCATTTAATGGATATTTTCACCAAAAAGTGAAGTTTTCAAAAAGTCAGAAAATTGGCTGAAAACGACTTAATATCAAGGACTCATCATGCGAAATACTCTGGAACTGAAATCGGAATGCTCACTGACATTTTTCCCTCCCCGAAAGTCTGAAAAATGATGGAAAAATGACTAAGTCCCAAAAAAATTTTTTTAGACTTTTTTCAATTTTACCCCCATGGGATATATATTCTACCCACACACATTTTGATCTCTCCTGGGGTACCCTCACACATATTATTCCCTCATTTAATGGATATTTTCACCAAAAAGTGAAGTTTTCAAAAAGTCAAAATTGGCTATAAATGACTTAATATCAAGGACTCATCGGGCGAATCGCTCTGGAACTGAAATCGGAATGCTCACTGACATTTTTCCCTCTTCGAAAGTCTGAAAAATGATGGAAAAATGAGTAAGTCCAAACAAATTTTTTTTAAACTTTTTTCAATTTTACCCCCAGGGGATATATATTCTACCCACACACATTTGGAACTCTCCTGGGGTACCCTCACACATATTATTCCCTCATTTAATGGATATTTTCACCAAAAAGTGAAGTTTTCAAAAAGTCAGAAAATTGGCTGAAAACGACTAAATATCAAGGACTCATCGGGCGAATGGCTCTGGAACTGAAATCGGAATACTCACTGACATTTTCCCCTCTCCGAAAGTCTGAAAAATGATGGAAAAATGACTAAGTCCAAAAAACTTTTTTTTCAGCTTTTTTCAATTTTACCCCCGTGGGATATATATTCTACCCACACACATTTGGAACTCTCCTGGAGTACCCTCGCATATATTATTCCCTCATTTAATGGATATTTTCACCAAAAAGTGAAGTTTTCAAAAAGTCAGAAAATTGGCTGAAAACGACTTAATATCAAGGACTCATCATGCGAAATACTCTGGAACTGAAATCGGAATGCTCACTGACATTTTTCCCTCCCCGAAAGTCTGAAAAACGATGGAAAAATGACTAAGTCCCAAAAAAATTTTTTTAGACTTTTTTCAATTTTACCCCCATGGGATATATATTCTACCCACACACATTTGGATCTCTCCTGGGGTACACTCACACATATTATTCCCTCATTTAATGGATATTTTCACCAAAAAGTGAAGTTTTCAAAAAGTCAAAATTGGCTATATACGACTTAATATCAAGGACTCATCGGGCGAATCGCTCTGGAACTGAAATCGGAATGCTCACTGACATTTTTCCCTCTTCGAAAGTCTGAAAAATGATGGAAAAATGAGTAAGTCCAAAAAAATTTTTTTTAAACTTTTTTCAATTTTACCCCCATGGGATATATATTCTACCCACACACATTTGGAACTCTCCTGGGGTACCCTCACACATATTATTCCCTCATTTAATGGATATTTTCACCAAAAAGTGAAGTTTTCAAAAAGTCAGAAAATTGGCTGAAAACGACTAAATATCAAGGACTCATCGGGCGAAATACTCTGGAACTGAAATCGGAATGCTCAGTGACATTTTCCCCTCTCCAAAAGTCTGAAAAATGATGGAAAAATGACTAAGTCCAAAAAACTTTTTTTTCAGCTTTTTTCAATTTTACCCCCGTGGGATATATATTCTACCCACACACATTTGGAACTCTCCTGGAGTACCCTCGCATATATTATTCCCTCATTTAATGGATATTTTCACCAAAAAGTGAAGTTTTCAAAAAGTCAGAAAATTGGCTGAAAACGACTTAATATCAAGGACTCATCATGCGAAATACTCTGGAACTGAAATCGGAATGCCCACTGACATTTTTCCCTCCCCGAAAGTCTGAAAAATGATGGAAAAATGACTAAGTCCCAAAAAAATTTTTTTAGACTTTTTTCAATTTTACCCCCATGGGATATATATTCTACCCACACACATTTGGATCTCTCCTGGGGTACCCTCACACATATTATTCCCTCATTTAATGGATATTTTCACCAAAAAGTGAAGTTTTCATAAAGTCAAAATTGGCTATAAACGACTTAATATCAAGGACTAATCGGGCGAATCGCTCTGGAACTGAAATCGGAATGCTCACTGACATTTTTCCCTCTTCGAAAGTCTGAAAAATGATGGAAAAATGAGTAAGTCCAAAAAAATTTTTTTAAAACTTTTTTCAATTTTACCCCCAGGGGATATATATTCTACCCACACACATTTGGAACTCTCCTGGGGTACCCTCACACATATTATTCCCTCATTTAATGGATATTTTCACCAAAAAGTGAAGTTTTCAAAAAGTCAGAAAATTGGCTGAAAACGACTTAATATCAAGGACTCATTGGGCGAATCGCTCTGGAACTGAAATCGGAATACTCACTGACATTTTCCCCTCTCCGAAATTCTGAAAAATGATGGAAAAATGACTTAAGTCCAAAAAACATTTTTTTCAACTTTTTTCAATTTTACCCCCGTGGGACATATTTTCTACCCACACACATTTGGAACTCTCCTGGGGTACCCTCGCATATATTATTCCCTCATTTAATGGATATTTTCACCAAAAAGTGAAGTTTTCAAAAAGTCAGAAAATTGGCTGAAAACGACTTAATATCAAGGACTCATCGTGCGAATCACTCTGGAACTGAAATCGGAATGCTCACTGACATTTTCCCCTCTCCAAAAGTCTGAAAAATGATGGAAAAATGACTAAGTCCAAAAAACATTTTTTTCAGCTTTTTCAATTTTACCCCCGTGGGATATATATTCTACCCACACACATTTGGAACTCTCCTGGGGTACCCTCGCACATATTATTCCCTCATTTAATGGATATTTTCACCAAAAAGTGAAGTTTTCAAAAAGTCAGAAAATTGGCTGAAAACGACTTAATATCAAGGACTCATCGGGCGAATCGCTCTGGAACTGAAATCGGAATGCTCACTGACATTTTTCCCTCCCCGAAAGTCTGAAAAATGATGGAAAAATGACTAAGTCCCAAAAAAATTTTTTTAGACTTTTTTCAATTTTACCCCCATGGGATATATATTCTACCCACACACATTTTGATCTCTCCTGGGGTACCCTCACACATATTATTCCCTCATTTAATGGATATTTTCACCAAAAAGTGAAGTTTTCAAAAAGTCAAAATTGGCTATAAATGACTTAATATCAAGGACTCATCGGGCGAATCGCTCTGGAACTGAAATCGGAATGCTCACTGACATTTTTCCCTCTTCGAAAGTCTGAAAAATGATGGAAAAATGAGTAAGTCCAAACAAATTTTTTTTAAACTTTTTTCAATTTTACCCCCATGGGATATATATTCTACCCAGACACATTTGGAACTCTCCTGGGGTACCCTCACACATATTATTCCCTCATTTAATGGATATTTTCACCAAAAAGTGAAGTTTTCAAAAAGTCAGAAAATTGGCTAAAAACGACTTAATATCAAGGACACATCGTGCGAAATACTCTGGAACTGAAATCGGAATGCTCAGTGACATTTTCCCCTCTCCAAAAGTCTGAAAAATGATGGAAAAATGACTAAGTCCAAAAAACATTTTTTTCAGCTTTTTTCAATTTTACCCCCGTGGGATATATATTCTACCCACACACATTTGGAACTCTCCTGGAGTACCCTCGCATATATTATTCCCTCATTTAATGGATATTTTCACCAAAAAGTGAAGTTTTCAAAAAGTCAGAAAATTGGCTGAAAACGACTTAATATCAAGGACTCATCATGCGAAATACTCTGGATCTGAAATCGGAATGCTCACTGACATTTTTCCCTCCCCGAAAGTCTGAAAAATGATGGAAAAATGACTAAGTCCCAAAAAAATTTTTTTAGACTTTTTTCAATTTTACCCCCATGGGATATATATTCTACCCACACACATTTTGATCTCTCCTGGGGTACCCTCACACATATTATTCCCTCATTTAATGGATATTTTCACCAAAAAGTGAAGTTTTCAAAAAGTCTGAAAATTGGCTAAAAACGACTTAATATCAAGGACACATCGTGAGAAATACTCTGGAACTGAAATCGGAATGCTCACTGACATTTTCCCCTCTCCAAAAGTCTGAAAAATGATGGAAAAATGACTAAGTCCAAAAAAATTTTTTAAACTTTTTTGAATTTTACCCCCATGGGATATATATTCTACCACACACATTTGGAACTCTCCTGGGGTACCCTCACACATATTATTCCCTCATTTAATGGATATTTTCACCAAAAAGTGAAGTTTTCAAAAAGTCAAAATTGGCTATAAACGACTTAATATCAAGGACTCATCGGGCGAATCGCTCTGGAACTGAAATCGGAATGCTCACTGACATTTTTCCCTCTTCGAAAGTCTGAAAAATGATGGAAAAATGACTAAGTCCAAAAAACATTTTTTCAACTTTTTTCAATTTTACCCCCGTGGGATATATATTCTACCCACACACATTTGGAACTCTCCTGGGGTACCCTCGCACATATTATTCCCTCATTTAATGGATATTTTCACCAAAAAGTGAAGTTTTCAAAAAGTCAGAAAATTGGCTGAAAACGAATTAATATCAAGGACTCATCGTACGAATCACTCTGGAACTGAAATCGGAATGCTCACTGACATTTTCCCCTCTCCAAAAGTCTGAAAAATGATGGAAAAATGACTAAGTCCAAAAAACATTTTTTTCAGCTTTTTTCAATTTTACTCCCGTGGGATATATATTCTACCCACACACATTTGGAACTCTCCAGGAGTACCCTCGCATATATTATTCCCTCATTTAATGGATATTTTCACCAAAAAGTGAAGTTTTCAAAAAGTCAGAAAATTGGCTGAAAACGACTTAATATCAAGGACTCATCGTGCGAATCACTCTGGAACTGAAATCGGAATGCTCACTGACATTTTCCCCTCTCCGAAAGTCTGAAAAATGATGGAAAAATGACTAATTCCAAAAAACATTTTTTTCAGCTTTTTTCAATTTTACCCCCGTGGGATATATATTCTACCCACACACATTTGGAACTCTCCTGGGATACCCTCGCACATATTATTCCCTCATTTAATGCATATTTTCACCAAAAAGTGAAGTTTTCAAAAAGTCAGAAAATTGGCTAAAAACGACTTAATATCAAGGACACATCGTGCGAAATACTCTGGAACTGAAATCGGAATGCTCAGTGACATTTTCCCCTCTCCAAAAGTCTGAAAAATGATGGAAAAATGACTAAGTCCAAAAAACATTTTTTTCAGCTTTTTTCAATTTTACCCCCGTGGGATATATATTCTACCCACACACATTTGGAACTCTCCTGGAGTACCCTCGCATATATTATTCCCTCATTTAATGGATATTTTCACCAAAAAGTGAAGTTTTCAAAAAGTCAGAAAATTGGCTGAAAACGACTTAATATCAAGGACTCATCATGCGAAATACTCTGGAACTGAAATCGGAATGCTCACTGACATTTTTCCCTCCCCGAAAGTCTGAAAAATGATGGAAAAATGACTAAGTCCCAAAAAAATTTTTTTAGACTTTTTTCAATTTTACCCCCATGGGATATATATTCTACCCACACACATTTTGATCTCTCCTGGGGTACCCTCACACATATTATTCCCTCATTTAATGGATATTTTCACCAAAAAGTGAAGTTTTCAAAAAGTCAGAAAATTGGCTAAAAACGACTTAATATCAAGGACACATCGTGAGAAATACTCTGGAACTGAAATCGGAATGCTCACTGACATTTTCCCCTCTCCAAAAGTCTGAAAAATGATGGAAAAATGACTAAGTCCAAAAAAATTTTTTAAACTTTTTTGAATTTTACCCCCATGGGATATATATTCTACCACACACATTTGGAACTCTCCTGGGGTACCCTCACACATATTATTCCCTCATTTAATGGATATTTTCACCAAAAAGTGAAGTTTTCAAAAAGTCAAAATTGGCTATAAACGACTTAATATCAAGGACTCATCGGGCGAATCGCTCTGGAACTGAAATCGGAATGCTCACTGACATTTTTCCCTCTTCGAAAGTCTGAAAAATGATGGAAAAATGACTAAGTCCAAAAAACATTTTTTCAACTTTTTTCAATTTTACCCCCGTGGGATATATATTCTACCCACACACATTTGGAACTCTCCTGGGGTACCCTCGCACATATTATTCCCTCATTTAATGGATATTTTCACCAAAAAGTGAAGTTTTCAAAAAGTCAGAAAATTGGCTGAAAACGAATTAATATCAAGGACTCATCGTACGAATCACTCTGGAACTGAAATCGGAATGCTCACTGACATTTTCCCCTCTCCAAAAGTCTGAAAAATGATGGAAAAATGACTAAGTCCAAAAAATATTTTTTTCAGCTTTTTTCAATTTTACTCCCGTGGGATATATATTCTACCCACACACATTTGGAACTCTCCAGGAGTACCCTCGCATATATTATTCCCTCATTTAATGGATATTTTCACCAAAAAGTGAAGTTTTCAAAAAGTCAGAAAATTGGCTGAAAACGACTTAATATCAAGGACTCATCGTGCGAATCACTCTGGAACTGAAATCGGAATGCTCACTGACATTTTCCCCTCTCCGAAAGTCTGAAAAATGATGGAAAAATGACTAATTCCAAAAAACATTTTTTTCAGCTTTTTTCAATTTTACCCCCGTGGGATATATATTCTACCCACACACATTTGGAACTCTCCTGGGATACCCTCGCACATATTATTCCCTCATTTAATGCATATTTTCACCAAAAAGTGAAGTTTTCAAAAAGTCAGAAAATTGGCTGAAAACGACTTAATATCAAGGACACATCGTGCGAAATACTCTGGAACTGAAATCGGAATGCTCACTGACATTTTCCCCTCTCCAAAAGTCTGAAAAATGATGGAAAAATGACTAAGTCCAAAAAAAATTTTTTTAAACTATTTTCAATTTTACCCCCATGGGATATATATTCTACTCACACACATTTGGAACTCTCCTGGGGTACCCTCACACATATTATTCCCTCATTTAATGGATATTTTTACCAAAAAGTGAAGTTTTCAAAAAGTCAGAAAATTGGCTGAAAACGACTTAATATCAAGGACTCATTGGGCGAATCGCTCTGGAACTGAAATCGGAATACTCACTGACATTTTCCCCTCTCCGAAATTCTGAAAAATGATGGAAAAATGACTTAAGTCCAAAAAACATTTTTTTCAACTTTTTTCAATTTTACCCCTGTGGGATATACATTCTACCCACACACATTTGGATCTTTCCTGGGGTACAGTCACACATATTATTCCCTCATTTAATGGATATTTTCACCAAAAAGTGAAGTTTTCAAAAAGTCAGAAAATTGGCTGAAAACGACTTAATATCAAGGACTCATCTGGCGAATCACTCTGGAACTGAAATCGGAATGCTCACTGACATTTTCCCCTCTCCGAAAGTCTGAAAAATGATGGAAAAATGACTAAGTCCAAAAAACATTCTTTTCAGCTTTTTTCAATTTTACCCCCGTGGGATATATATTCTTCCCACACACATTTGGAACTCTCCTGGGGTACCCTCGCACATATTATTCCCTCATTTAATGGATATTTTCACCAAAAAGTGAAGTTTTCAAAAAGTCAAAATTGGCTATAAACGACTTAATATCAAGGACTCATCGGGTGAATCGCTCTAGAACTGAAATCGGAATGATCACTGACATTTTTCCCTCTTCGAAAGTCTGAAAAATGATGGAAAAATGACTAAGTCCAAAAAATTTTTTTTTACACTTTTTTCAATTTTACCCCCATGGGATATATATTCTACCCACACACATTTGGAACTCTCCTGGGGTACCCTCACACATATTATTCCCTCATTTAATGGATATTTTCACCAAAAAGTGAAGTTTTCAAAAAGTCAGAAAATTAGCTGAAAACGACTTAATATCAAGGACTCATCGGGCGAATCGCTCTGAAACTGAAATCGGAATACTCACTGACATTTTCCCTTCTCCGAAAGTCTGAAAAATGATGGAAAAATGACTAAGTCCAAAAAAAATTTTTTTTAACTTTTTTCAATTTTACCCCCATGGGATATATATTGTACCCACACATTTGGAACTCTCCTTGGGTACCCTCACACATATTATTCCCTCATTTAATGGATATTTTCACCAAAAAGTGAAGTTTTCAAAAAGTCAGAAAATTGGCTGAAAACGACTTAATATCAAGGACTCATCGTGCGAATCACTCTGGAACTGAAATCGGAATGCTCACTGACATTTTCCCCTCTCCAAAAGTCTGAAAAATGATGGAAAAATGACTAAGTCCAAAAAAAATTCTTTTAAACTTTTTTCAATTTTACCCCCATGGGATATATATTCTACCCACACACATTTGGAACTCTCCTGGGGTACCCTCACACATATTATTCCCTCATGTAATGGATATTTTCACCAAAAAGTGAAGTTTTCAAAAAGTCAGAAAATTGGCTGAAAACGACGTAATATCAAGGACTCATCGTGCGAATCACTCTGGAACTGAAATCGGAATGCTCACTGACATTTTCCCCTCTCCGAAAGTCTGAAAAATGATGGCAAAATGACTAAGTCCAAAAACATTTTTTTTGAACTTTTTTCAATTTTACCCCTGTGGGATATACATTCTACCCACACACATTTGGATCTTTCCTGGGGTACCCTCACACATATTATTCCCTCATTTAATGGATATTTTCACCAAAAAGTGAAGTTTTCAAAAAGTCAGAAAATTGGCTGAAAACGACTTAATATCAAGGACTCATCTGGCGAATCACTCTGGAACTGAAATCGGAATGCTCACTGACATTTTCCCCTCTCCGAAAGTCTGAAAAATGATGGAAAAATGACTAAGTCCAAAAAAATTTTTTTTAAACTTTTTTCAATTTTACCCCCATGGGATATATACTCTACCCACACACATTTGGAAATCTCCTGGCGTACCCTCACACATATTATTCCCTAATTTAATGGATATTTTCACCAAAAAGTGAAGTTTTCAAAAAGTCAAAATTGGCTATAAACGACTTAATATCAAGGACTCATCGGGCGAATCACTCTGGAACTGAAATCGGAATGCTCACTGACATTTTTCCCTCTCCGAAAGTCTGAAAAATGATGGAAAAATGACTAAGTCCAAAACAATTTTTTTTAAACTTTTTTCAATTTTACCCCCATGGGATATATATTCTACCCACACACATTTGGATCTCTCCTGGGGTACCCTCACACATATTATTTCCTCATTTAATGGATATTTTCACCAAAAAGTGAAGTTTTCAAAAAGTCAAAATTGGCTATAAACGACTTAATATCAAGGACTCATCGGGCGAATCACTCTGGAACTGAAATCGGAATGCTCACTGACATTTTTCCCTCTCCGAAAGTCTGAAAAATGATGGAAAAATGACTAAGTCCAAAAAAATTTTTTTTAAACTTTTTTCAATTTTACCCCCATGGGATATATATTCTACCCACACACATTTGGAACTCTCCTGGGGTACCCTAACACATATTATTCCCTCATTTAATGGATATTTTCACCAAAAAGTGAAGTTTTCAAAAAGTCAGAAAATTGGCTGAAAACGACTTAATATCAAGGACTGATCGGGCGAATCGCTCTGGAACTGAAATCTGAATGCTCACTGACATTTTTCCCTCTCCGAAAGTCTGAAAAATGATGGAAAAATGACTAAGTCCAAAAAGCATTTTTTTCAACTTTTTTCAATTTTACCCCCGTGGATTATATATTCTACCCACACACATTTGGAAATCTCCTGGCGTACCCTCGCACATATTATTCCCTCATTTAATGGATATTTTCACCAAAAAGTGAAGTTTTCAAAAAGTCAGAAAATTGGCTGAAAACTACTTAATATCATGGACTGATCGGGCGAATCGCTCTGGAACTGAAATCGGAATGCTCACTGACATTTTTCCCTCTCCGAAAGTCTGAAAAATGATGGAAAAATGACTAAGTCCAAAAAACATTTTTTTCAACTTTTTTCAATTTTACCCCCGTGGATTATATATTCTACCCACACACATTTGGAAATCTCCTGGCGTACCCTCGCACATATTATTCCCTCATTTAATGGATATTTTCACCAAAAAGTGAAGTTTTCAAAAAGTCAGAAAATTAGTTGAAAACGACTTAATATCAAGGACTCATCGGGGCAAATCGCTCTGGAACTGAAATCGGAATGCTCACTGACATTTTCCCCTCTCCGAAAGTCTGAAAAATGATGGAAAAATGACTAAGTCCAAAAAAAAATTTTTTTCAACTTTTTTCAATTTTACCCCTGTGGGATATACATTCTACCCACACACATTTGGATCTCTCCTGGGGTACCCTCACACATATTATTTCCTCATTTAATGGATATTTTCACCAAAAAGTGAAGTTTTCAAAAAGTCAAAATTGGCTATAAACGACTTAATATCAAGGACTCATCGGGCGAATCACTCTGGAACTGAAATCGGAATGCTCACTGACATTTTTCCCTCTCCGAAAGTCTGAGAAATGATGGAAAAATGACTAAGTCCAAAAAAATTTTTTTTAAACTTTTTTCAATTTTACCCCCATGGGATATATATTCTACCCACACACATTTGGAACTCTCCTGGGGTACCCTAACACATATTATTCCCTCATTTAATGGATATTTTCACCAAAAAGTGAAGTTTTCAAAAAGTCAGAAAATTGGCTGAAAACGACTTAATATCAAGGACTGATCGGGCGAATCGCTCTGGAACTGAAATCTGAATGCTCACTGACATTTTTCCCTCTCCGAAAGTCTGAAAAATGATGGAAAAATGACTAAGTCCAAAAAACATTTTTTTCAACTTTTTTCAATTTTACCCCCGTGGATTATATATTCTACCCACACACATTTGGAAATCTCCTGGTGTACCCTCGCACATATTATTCCCTCATTTAATGGATATTTTCACCAAAAAGTGAAGTTTTCAAAAAGTCAGAAAATTAGTTGAAAACGACTTAATATCAAGGACTCATCGGGGCAAATCGCTCTGGAACTGAAATCGGAATGCTCACTGACATTTTCCCCTCTCCGAAAGTCTGAAAAATGATGGAAAAATGACTAAGTCCAAAAAACATTTTTTTCAACTTTTTTCAATTTTACCCCCGTGGATTATATATTCTACCCACACACATTTGGAACTCTCCTGGGGTACCCTCGCACATATTATTCCCTCATTTAATGGATATTTTCACCAAAAAGTGAAGTTTCAAAAAGTCAGAAAATTGTCTGAAAACGACTTAATATCAAGGACTCATCGGGTGAATCTCTCTGGAACTGAAATCGGAATGCTCACTGACATTTTCCCCACTCCGAAAGTCTGAAAAATGATGGAAAAATGACTAAGTCCAAAAAACATTTTTTTCAACTTTTTTCAATTTTACCCCCGTTTGATATATATTCTACCCACACACATTTGGAACTCTCCTGGGGTACCCTCACACATATTATTCCCTCATTTAATGTATATTTTCACCAAAAAGTGAAGTTTTCAAAAAGTCAGAAAATTGGCTGAAAACGACTTAATATCAAGGACTCATCGCGCGAATCACTCTGGAACTGAAATCGGAATGCTCACTGACATTTTCCCCTCTCCAAAAGTCTGAAAAATGATGGAAAAATGACTAAGTCCAAAAAAAATTTTTTTAAAACTTTTTTCAATTTTACCCCCATGGGATATATATTCTACCCACACACATTTGGAACTCTCCTGGGGTACCCTCACACATATTATTCCCTAATTTAATGGATATTTTCACCAAAAAGTGAAGTTTTCAAAAAGTCAAAATTGGCTATAAACGACTTAATATCAAGGACTCATCGGGCGAATCACTCTGGAACTGAAATCGGAATGCTCACTGACATTTTTCCCTCTCCGAAAGTCTGAAAAATGATGGAAAAATGACTAAGTCCAAAAAAATTTTTTTTAAACTTTTTTTAATTTTACCCCCTTGGGATATATATTCTACCCACACACATTTGGAACTCTCCTGGGGTACCCTCACACTTATTATTCCCTCATTTAATGGATATTTTCACCAAAAAGTGAAGTTTCAAAAAGTCAGAAAATTGTCTGAAAACGACTTAATATCAAGGACTCATCGGGTGAATCGCTCTGGAACTGAAATCGGAATGCCCACTGACATTTTCCCCTCTCCGAAAGTCTGAAAAATGATGGAAAAATGACTAAGTCCAAAAAACATTTTTTTCAACTTTTTTCAATTTTACCCCCGTTTGATATATATTCTACCCACACACATTTGGAACTCTCCTGGGGTACCCTAACATATATTATGCCCTCATTTAATGGATATTTTCACCAAAAAGTGAAGTTTTCAAAAAGTCAAAATTGGCTATAAACGACCTAATATCAAGGACTCATCGGGCGAATCGCTCTGGAACTGAAATCGGAATGCTCACTGACATTTTTCCCTCTCCGAAAGTCTGAAAAATGATGGAAAAATGACTAAGTCCAAAAAAAATTTTTTTAAAACTTTTTTCAATTTTACCCCCATGGGATATATATTCTACCCACACACATTTGGAACTCTCCTGGGGTACCCTCACACATATTATTCCCTAATTTAATGGATATTTTCACCAAAAAGTGAAGTTTTCAAAAAGTCAAAATTGGCTATAAACGACTTAATATCAAGGACTCATCGGGCGAATCACTCTGGAACTGAAATCGGAATGCTCACTGACATTTTTCCCTCTCCGAAAGTCTGAAAAATGATGGAAAAATGACTAAGTCCAAAAAAATTTTTTTTAAACTTTTTTTAATTTTACCCCCTTGGGATATATATTCTACCCACACACATTTGGAACTCTCCTGGGGTACCCTCACACTTATTATTCCCTCATTTAATGGATATTTTCACCAAAAAGTGAAGTTTCAAAAAGTCAGAAAATTGTCTGAAAACGACTTAATATCAAGGACTCATCGGGTGAATCGCTCTGGAACTGAAATCGGAATGCCCACTGACATTTTCCCCTCTCCGAAAGTCTGAAAAATGATGGAAAAATGACTAAGTCCAAAAAACATTTTTTTCAACTTTTTTCAATTTTACCCCCGTTTGATATATATTCTACCCACACACATTTGGAACTCTCCTGGGGTACCCTAACATATATTATGCCCTCATTTAATGGATATTTTCACCAAAAAGTGAAGTTTTCAAAAAGTCAAAATTGGCTATAAACGACCTAATATCAAGGACTCATCGGGCGAATCGCTCTGGAACTGAAATCGGAATGCTCACTGACATTTTTCCCTCTCCGAAAGTCTGAAAAATGATGGAAAAATGACTAAGTCCAAAAAAATTTTTTTTAAAACTTCTTTCAATCTTACCCCTGTGGGATATACATTCTACCCACACACATTTGGAACTCTCCTGGGGTACCTTCACACATATTATTCCCTCATTTAATGTATATTTTCACCAAAAAGTGAAGTTTTCAAAAAGTCAGAAAATTGGCTGAAAGCGACTTAACATCAAGGACTCATCGGGCGAATCACTCTGGAACTGAAATCGGAATACTCACTGACATTTTCCCCTCTCCGAAAGTCTGAAAAATGATGGAAAAATGACTAAGTCCAAAAAACATTTTTTTCAACTTTTTTCAATTTTACCCCCATGGGATAAATATTCTACCCACACACATTTGGAACTCTCATGAGGTACCCTCACACATATTATTCACTCATTTAATGGATATTTTCACCAAAAAATGAAGTTTTCAAAAAGTCAGAAAATTGGCTGAAAACGACTTAATATCAAGGACTCATCGGGCGAATCGCTATGAAACTGAAATCGGAATGCTCACTGACATTTTTCCCTCTCCGAAAGTCTGAAAAATGATGGAAAAATGACTAAGTCCAAAAAAATTTTTTTAAACTTTTTTCAATTTTACCCCCATGGGATATATATTCTACCCACTCACATTTGGAACTCTCCTGGGGTACCCTCACACATATTATTCCCTCATTTAATGGATATTTTCACCAAAAAGTGAAGTTTTCAAAAAGTCAGAAAATTGGCTGAAAACGACTTAATATCAAGAATGCATCGGACGAATCGCTCTGGATCTGAAATCGGAATGCTCACTGACATTTTCCCCTCTCCGAAAGTCTGAAAAATGATGGAAAAATGACTAAGTCCAAAAAAATTTTTTTTTAACTTTTTTCAATTTTACCCCCATGGGATATATATTCTACCCACACACATTTGGAACTCTCCTGGGGTACCCTCACACATATTATTCCCTCATTTAATGGATATTTTCACCAAAAAGTGAAGTTTTCAAAAAGTCAGAAAATTGGCTGAAAACGACTTAATATCAAGAATGCATCGGACGAATCGCTCTGGATCTGAAATCGGAATGCTCACTGACTTTTTCCCCTCTCCGAAAGTCTGAAAAATGATGGAAAAATGACTAAGTCCAAAAAAAATTTTTTTTAACTTTTTTCAATTTTACCCCCGTGGATTATATATTCTACCCACACACATTTGGAAATCTCCTGGCGTACCCTCGCACATATTATTCCCTCATTTAATGGATATTTTCACCAAAAAGTGAAGTTTTCAAAAAGTCAGAAAATTAGTTGAAAACGACTTAATATCAAGGACTCATCGGGCGAATCGCTCTGGAACTGAAATCGGAATACTCACTGACATTTTCCCCTCTCCGAAAGTCTGAAAAATGATGGAAAAATGACTTAAGTCCAAAAAACATTTTTTTCAACTTTTTTCAATTTTACCCCCGTGGGACATATTTTCTACCCACACACATTTGGAACTCTCCTGGGGTACCCTCGCATATATTATTCCCTCATTTAATGGATATTTTCACCAAAAAGTGAAGTTTTCAAAAAGTCAGAAAATTGGCTGAAAACGACTTAATATCAAGGACTCATCGTGCCAATCACTCTGGAACTGAAATCGGAATGCTCACTGACATTTTCCCCTCTCCAAAAGTCTGAAAAATGATGGAAAAATGACTAAGTCCAAAAAAAATTCTTTTAAACTTTTTTCAATTTTACCCCCATGGGATATATATTCTACCCACACACATTTGGAACTCTCCTGGGGTACCCTCACACATTTTATTCCCTCATGTAATGGATATTTTCACCAAAAAGTGAAGTTTTCAAAAAGTCAGAAAATTGGCTGAAAACGACGTAATATCAAGGACTCATCGTGCGAATCACTCTGGAACTGAAATCGGAATGCTCACTGACATTTTCCCCTCTCCGAAAGTCTGAAAAATGATGGCAAAATGACTAAGTCCAAAAACATTTTTTTTGAACTTTTTTCAATTTTACCCCTGTGGGATATACATTCTACCCACACACATTTGGATCTTTCCTGGGGTACCCTCACACATATTATTCCCTCATTTAATGGATATTTTCACCAAAAAGTGAAGTTTTCAAAAAGTCAGAAAATTGGCTGAAAACGACTTAATATCAAGGACTCATCTGGCGAATCACTCTGGAACTGAAATCGGAATGCTCACTGACATTTTCCCCTCTCCAAAAGTCTGAAAAATGATGGAAAAATGACTAAGTCCAAAAAAATTTTTTTTAAACTTTTTTCAATTTTACCCCCATGGGATATATACTCTACCCACACACATTTGGAAATCTCCTGGCGTACCCTCACACATATTATTCCCTAATTTAATGGATATTTTCACCAAAAAGTGAAGTTTTCAAAAAGTCAAAATTGGCTATAAACGACTTAATATCAAGGACTCATCGGGCGAATCACTCTGGAACTGAAATCGGAATGCTCACTGACATTTTTCCCTCTCCGAAAGTCTGAAAAATGATGGAAAAATGACTAAGTCCAAAACAATTTTTTTTAAACTTTTTTCAATTTTACCCCCATGGGATATATATTCTACCCACACACATTTGGATCTCTCCTGGGGTACCCTCACACATATTATTTCCTCATTTAATGGATATTTTCACCAAAAAGTGAAGTTTTCAAAAAGTCAAAATTGGCTATAAACGACTTAATATCAAGGACTCATCGGGCGAATCACTCTGGAACTGAAATCGGAATGCTCACTGACATTTTTCCCTCTCCGAAAGTCTGAAAAATGATGGAAAAATGACTAAGTCCAAAAAAATTTTTTTTAAACTTTTTTCAATTTTACCCCCATGGGATATATATTCTACCCACACACATTTGGAACTCTCCTGGGGTACCCTAACACATATTATTCCCTCATTTAATGGATATTTTCACCAAAAAGTGAAGTTTTCAAAAAGTCAGAAAATTGGCTGAAAACGACTTAATATCAAGGACTGATCGGGCGAATCGCTCTGGAACTGAAATCTGAATGCTCACTGACATTTTTCCCTCTCCGAAAGTCTGAAAAATGATGGAAAAATGACTAAGTCCAAAAAACATTTTTTTCAACTTTTTTCAATTTTACCCCCGTGGATTATATATTCTACCCACACACATTTGGAAATCTCCTGGCGTACCCTCGCACATATTATTCCCTCATTTAATGGATATTTTCACCAAAAAGTGAAGTTTTCAAAAAGTCAGAAAATTGGCTGAAAACTACTTAATATCATGGACTGATCGGGCGAATCGCTCTGGAACTGAAAGCGGAATGCTCACTGACATTTTTCCCTCTCCGAAAGTCTGAAAAATGATGGAAAAATGACTAAGTCCAAAAAACATTTTTTTCAACTTTTTTCAATTTTACCCCCGTGGATTATATATTCTACCCACACACATTTGGAAATCTCCTGGCGTACCCTCGCACATATTATTCCCTCATTTAATGGATATTTTCACCAAAAAGTGAAGTTTTCAAAAAGTCAGAAAATTAGTTGAAAACGACTTAATATCAAGGACTCATCGGGGCAAATCGCTCTGGAACTGAAATCGGAATGCTCACTGACATTTTCCCCTCTCCGAAAGTCTGAAAAATGATGGAAAAATGACTAAGTCCAAAAAACATTTTTTTCAACTTTTTTCAATTTTACCCCCGTGGGATATATATTCTACCCACACACATTTGGAACTCTCCTGGGGTACCCTCGCACATATTATTCCCTCATTTAATGGATATTTTTACCAAAAAGTGAAGTTTTCAAAAAGTCAGAAAATTGGCTGAAAACGACTTAATATCAAGGACTCATCGGGCGAATCACTCTGGAACTGAGATCGGAATACTCACTGACATTTTCCCCTCTCCGAAAGTCTGAAAAATGCTGGAAAAATGACTAAGTCCAAAAAAAAATTTTTTTCAACTTTTTTCAATTTTACCCCTGTGGGATATACATTCTACCCACACACATTTGGATCTCTCCTGGGGTACCCTCACACATATTATTTCCTCATTTAATGGATATTTTCACCAAAAAGTGAAGTTTTCAAAAAGTCAAAATTGGCTATAAACGACTTAATATCAAGGACTCATCGGGCGAATCACTCTGGAACTGAAATCGGAATGCTCACTGACATTTTTCCCTCTCCGAAAGTCTGAAAAATGATGGAAAAATGACTAAGTCCAAAAAAATTTTTTTTAAACTTTTTTCAATTTTACCCCCATGGGATATATATTCTACCCACACACATTTGGAACTCTCCTGGGGTACCCTAACACATATTATTCCCTAATTTAATGGATATTTTCACCAAAAAGTGAAGTTTTCAAAAAGTCAGAAAATTGGCTGAAAACGACTTAATATCAAGGACTGATCGGGCGAATCGCTCTGGAACTGAAATCTGAATGCTCACTGACATTTTTCCCTCTCCGAAAGTCTGAAAAATGATGGAAAAATGACTAAGTCCAAAAAACATTTTTTTCAACTTTTTTCAATTTTACCCCCGTGGATTATATATTCTACCCACACACATTTGGAAATCTCCTGGCGTACCCTCGCACATATTATTCCCTCATTTAATGGATATTTTCACCAAAAAGTGAAGTTTTCAAAAAGTCAGAAAATTAGTTGAAAACGACTTAATATCAAGGACTCATCGGGGCAAATCGCTCTGGAACTGAAATCGGAATGCTCACTGACATTTTCCCCTCTCCGAAAGTCTGAAAAATGATGGAAAAATGACTAAGTCCAAAAAACATTTTTTTCAACTTTTTTCAATTTTACCCCCGTGGATTATATATTCTACCCACACACATTTGGAACTCTCCTGGGGTACCCTCGCACATATTATTCCCTCATTTAATGGATATTTTCACCAAAAAGTGAAGTTTCAAAAAGTCAGAAAATTGTCTGAAAACGACTTAATATCAAGGACTCATCGGGTGAATCTCTCTGGAACTGAAATCGGAATGCTCACTGACATTTTCCCCTCTCCGAAAGTCTGAAAAATGATGGAAAAATGACTAAGTCCAAAAAACATTTTTTTCAACTTTTTTCAATTTTACCCCCGTTTGATATATATTCTACCCACACACATTTGGAACTCTCCTGGGGTACCCTCACACATATTATTCCCTCATTTAATGTATATTTTCACCAAAAAGTGAAGTTTTCAAAAAGTCAGAAAATTGGCTGAAAACGACTTAATATCAAGGAATCATCGGGCGAATCGCTCTGGTACTGAAATCGGAATGCTCACTGACATTTTTCCCTCTCCGAAAGTCTGAAAAATGATGGAAAAATGACTAAGTCCAAAAAAAATTTTTTTAAAACTTTTTTCAATTTTACCCCCATGGGATATATATTCTACCCACACACATTTGGAACTCTCCTGGGGTACCCTCACACATATTATTCCCTAATTTAATGGATATTTTCACCAAAAAGTGAAGTTTTCAAAAAGTCAAAATTGGCTATAAACGACTTAATATCAAGGACTCATCGGGCGAATCACTCTGGAACTGAAATCGGAATGCTCACTGACATTTTTCCCTCTCCGAAAGTCTGAAAAATGATGGAAAAATGACTAAGTCCAAAAAAATTTTTTTTAAACTTTTTTTAATTTTACCCCCTTGGGATATATATTCTACCCACACACATTTGGAACTCTCCTGGGGTACCCTCACACTTATTATTCCCTCATTTAATGGATATTTTCACCAAAAAGTGAAGTTTCAAAAAGTCAGAAAATTGTCTGAAAACGACTTAATATCAAGGACTCATCGGGTGAATCGCTCTGGAACTGAAATCGGAATGCCCACTGACATTTTCCCCTCTCCGAAAGTCTGAAAAATGATGGAAAAATGACTAAGTCCAAAAAACATTTTTTTCAACTTTTTTCAATTTTACCCCCGTTTGATATATATTCTACCCACACACATTTGGAACTCTCCTGGGGTACCCTAACATATATTATGCCCTCATTTAATGGATATTTTCACCAAAAAGTGAAGTTTTCAAAAAGTCAAAATTGGCTATAAACGACCTAATATCAAGGACTCATCGGGCGAATCGCTCTGGAACTGAAATCGGAATGCTCACTGACATTTTTCCCTCTCCGAAAGTCTGAAAAATGATGGAAAAATGACTAAGTCCAAAAAAATTTTTTTTAAAACTTCTTTCAATCTTACCCCTGTGGGATATACATTCTACCCACACACATTTGGAACTCTCCTGGGGTACCCTCACACATATTATTCCCTCATTTAATGTATATTTTCACCAAAAAGTGAAGTTTTCAAAAAGTCAGAAAATTGGCTGAAAGCGACTTAACATCAAGGACTCATCGGGCGAATCACTCTGGAACTGAAATCGGAATACTCACTGACATTTTCCCCTCTCCGAAAGTCTGAAAAATGATGGAAAAATGACTAAGTCCAAAAAACATTTTTTTCAACTTTTTTCAATTTTACCCCCATGGGATAAATATTCTACCCACACACATTTGGAACTCTCATGAGGTACCCTCACACATATTATTCACTCATTTAATGGATATTTTCACCAAAAAATGAAGTTTTCAAAAAGTCAGAAAATTGGCTGAAAACGACTTAATATCAAGGACTCATCGGGCGAATCGCTCTGAAACTGAAATCGGAATGCTCACTGACATTTTTCCCTCTCCGAAAGTCTGAAAAATGATGGAAAAATGACTAAGTCCAAAAAAATTTTTTTAAACTTTTTTCAATTTTACCCCCATGGGATATGTATTCTACCCACACACATTTGGAACTCTCCTGGGGTACCCTCACACATATTATTCCCTCATTTAATGGATATTTTCACCAAAAAGTGAAGTTTTCAAAAAGTCAGAAAATTGGCTGAAAACGACTTAATATCAAGAACTCATCAGACGAATCGCTCTGGATCTGAAATCGGAATGCTCACTGACATTTTCCCCTCTCCGAAAGTCTGAAAAATGATGGAAAAATGACTAAGTCCAAAAAAATTTTTTTTTAACTTTTTCAATTTTACCCCTGTGGGATATACATTCTACCCACACACATTTGGATCTCTCCTGTGGTACCCTCACACATATTATTCCCTCATTTAATGGATATTTTCACCAAAAAGTGAAGTTTTCAAAAAGTCAGAAAATTGGCTGAAAACGACTTAATATCAAGGACTCATTGGGCGAATCACTCTGGAACTGAAATCGGAATACTCACTGACATTTTCCCCTCTCCGAAAGTCTGAAAAATGATGGAAAAATGACTAAGTCCAAAAAACATTTTTTTCTACTTTTTTCAATTTTACCCCCATGGGATAAATATTCTACCCACACACATTTGGAACTCTCATGGGGTACCCTCACACATATTATTCCCTCATTTAATGGATATTTTCACCAAAAAATGAAGTTTTCAAAAAGTCAGAAAATTGGCTGAAAACGACTTAATATCAAGGACTCATCGGGCGAATCGCTCTGAAACTGAAATCGGAATGCTCACTGACATTTTTCCTTCTCCGAAAGTCTGAAAAATGATGGAAAAATGACTAAGTCCAAAAAAATTTTTTTAAACTTTTTTCAATTTTACCCCCATGGGATATATATTCTACCCACTCACATTTGGAACTCTCCTGGGGTACCCTCACACATATTATTCCCTCATTTAATGGATATTTTCACCAAAAAGTGAAGTTTTCAAAAAGTCAGAAAATTGGCTGAAAACGACTTAATATCAAGAATGCATCGGACGAATCGCTCTGGATCTGAAATCGGAATGCTCACTGACATTTTCCCCTCTCCGAAAGTCTGAAAAATGATGGAAAAATGACTAAGTCCAAAAAACATTTTTTTCAACTTTTTTCAATTTTACCCCCGTGGATTATATATTCTACCCACACACATTTGGAACTCTCCTGGGGAACCCTCGCACATATTATTCCCTCATTTAATGGATATTTTCACCAAAAAGTGAAGTTTCAAAAAGTCAGAAAATTGTCTGAAAACGACTTAATATCAAGGACTCATCGGGTGAATCTCTCTGGAACTGAAATCGGAATGCTCACTGACATTTTCCCCTCTCCGAAAGTCTGAAAAATGATGGAAAAATGACTAAGTCCAAAAAACATTTTTTTCAACTTTTTTCAATTTTACCCCCGTTTGATATATATTCTACCCACACACATTTGGAACTCTCCTGGGGTACCCTCACACATATTATTCCCTCATTTAATGTATATTTTCACCAAAAAGTGAAGTTTTCAAAAAGTCAGAAAATTGGCTGAAAACGACTTAATATCAAGGAATCATCGGGCGAATCGCTCTGGTACTGAAATCGGAATGCTCACTGACATTTTTCCCTCTCCGAAAGTCTGAAAAATGATGGAAAAATGACTAAGTCCAAAAAAAATTTTTTTAAAACTTTTTTCAATTTTACCCCCATGGGATATATATTCTACCCACACACATTTGGAACTCTCCTGGGGTACCCTCACACATATTATTCCCTAATTTAATGGATATTTTCACCAAAAAGTGAAGTTTTCAAAAAGTCAAAATTGGCTATAAACGACTTAATATCAAGGACTCATCGGGCGAATCACTCTGGAAATGAAATCGGAATGCTCACTGTCATTTTTCCCTCTCCGAAAGTCTGAAAAATGATGGAAAAATGACTAAGTCCAAAAAAATTTTTTTTAAACTTTTTTTAATTTTACCCCCTTGGGATATGTATTCTACCCACACACATTTGGAACTCTCCTGGGGTACCCTCACACTTATTATTCCCTCATTTAATGGATATTTTCACCAAAAAGTGAAGTTTCAAAAAGTCAGAAAATTGTCTGAAAACGACTTAATATCAAGGACTCATCGGGTGAATCGCTCTGGAACTGAAATCGGAATGCCCACTGACATTTTCCCCTCTCCGAAAGTCTGAAAAATGATGGAAAAATGACTAAGTCCAAAAAACATTTTTTTCAACTTTTTTCAATTTTACCCCCGTTTGATATATATTCTACCCACACACATTTGGAACTCTCCTGGGGTACCCTAACATATATTATGCCCTCATTTAATGGATATTTTCACCAAAAAGTGAAGTTTTCAAAAAGTCAAAATTGGCTATAAACGACCTAATATCAAGGACTCATCGGGCGAATCGCTCTGGAACTGAAATCGGAATGCTCACTGACATTTTTCCCTCTCCGAAAGTCTGAAAAATGATGGAAAAATGACTAAGTCCAAAAAAATTTTTTTTAAAACTTCTTTCAATCTTACCCCTGTGGGATATACATTCTACCCACACACATTTGGAACTCTCCTGGGGTACCCTCACACATATTATTCCCTCATTTAATGTATATTTTCACCAAAAAGTGAAGTTTTCAAAAAGTCAGAAAATTGGCTGAAAGCGACTTAACATCAAGGACTCATCGGGCGAATCACTCTGGAACTGAAATCGGAATACTCACTGACATTTTCCCCTCTCCGAAAGTCTGAAAAATGATGGAAAAATGACTAAGTCCAAAAAACATTTTTTTCAACTTTTTTCAATTTTACCCCCATGGGATAAATATTCTACCCACACACATTTGGAACTCTCATGAGGTACCCTCACACATATTATTCACTCATTTAATGGATATTTTCACCAAAAAATGAAGTTTTCAAAAAGTCAGAAAATTGGCTGAAAACGACTTAATATCAAGGACTCATCGGGCGAATCGCTCTGAAACTGAAATCGGAATGCTCACTGACATTTTTCCCTCTCCGAAAGTCTGAAAAATGATGGAAAAATGACTAAGTCCAAAAAAATTTTTTTAAACTTTTTTCAATTTTACCCCCATGGGATATGTATTCTACCCACACACATTTGGAACTCTCCTGGGGTACCCTCACACATATTATTCCCTCATTTAATGGATATTTTCACCAAAAAGTGAAGTTTTCAAAAAGTCAGAAAATTGGCTGAAAACGACTTAATATCAAGAACTCATCGGACGAATCGCTCTGGATCTGAAATCGGAATGCTCACTGACATTTTCCCCTCTCCGAAAGTCTGAAAAATGATGGAAAAATGACTAAGTCCAAAAAAATTTTTTTTTAACTTTTTCAATTTTACCCCTGTGGGATATACATTCTACCCACACACATTTTAATCTCTCCTGTGGTACCCTCACACATATTATTCCCTCATTTAATGGATATTTTCACCAAAAAGTGAAGTTTTCAAAAAGTCAGAAAATTGGCTGAAAACGACTTAATATCAAGGACTCATTGGGCGAATCACTCTGGAACTGAAATCGGAATACTCACTGACATTTTCCCCTCTCCGAAAGTCTGAAAAATGATGGAAAAATGACTAAGTCCAAAAAACATTTTTTTCTACTTTTTTCAATTTTACCCCCATGGGATAAATATTCTACCCACACACATTTGGAACTCTCATGGGGTACCCTCACACATATTATTCCCTCATTTAATGGATATTTTCACCAAAAAATGAAGTTTTCAAAAAGTCAGAAAATTGGCTGAAAACGACTTAATATCAAGGACTCATCGGGCGAATCGCTCTGAAACTGAAATCGGAATGCTCACTGACATTTTTCCTTCTCCGAAAGTCTGAAAAATGATGGAAAAATGACTAAGTCCAAAAAAATTTTTTTAAACTTTTTTCAATTTTACCCCCATGGGATATATATTCTACCCACTCACATTTGGAACTCTCCTGGGGTACCCTCACACATATTATTCCCTCATTTAATGGATATTTTCACCAAAAAGTGAAGTTTTCAAAAAGTCAGAAAATTGGCTGAAAACGACTTAATATCAAGAATGCATCGGACGAATCGCTCTGGATCTGAAATCGGAATGCTCACTGACATTTTCCCCTCTCCGAAAGTCTGAAAAATGATGGAAAAATGACTAAGTCCAAAAAAATTTTTTTTTAACTTTTTTCAATTTTACCCCCATGGGATATATATTCTACCCACACACATTTGGAACTCTCCTGGGGTACCCTCACACATATTATTCCCTCATTTAATGGATATTTTCACCAAAAAGTGAAGTTTTCAAAAAGTCAGAAAATTGGCTGAAAACGACTTAATATCAAGAATGCATCGGACGAATCGCTCTGGATCTGAAATCGGAATGCTCACTGACTTTTTCCCCTCTCCGAAAGTCTGAAAAATGATGGAAAAATGACTAAGTCCAAAAAAAATTTTTTTTAACTTTTTTCAATTTTACCCCCGTGGATTATATATTCTACCCACACACATTTGGAAATCTCCTGGCGTACCCTCGCACATATTATTCCCTCATTTAATGGATATTTTCACCAAAAAGTGAAGTTTTCAAAAAGTCAGAAAATTAGTTGAAAACGACTTAATATCAAGGACTCATCGGGGCAAATCGCTCTGAAACTGAAATCGGAATGCTCACTGACATTTTCCCCTCTCCGAAAGTCTGAAAAATGATGGAAAAATGACTAAGTCCAAAAAACATTTTTTTCAACTTTTTTCAATTTTACCCCCGTGGGATATATATTCTACCCACACACATTTGGAAATCTCCTGGGGTACCCTCGCACATATTATTCCCTCATTTAATGGATATTTTTACCAAAAAGTGAAGTTTACAAAAAGTCAGAAAATTGGCTGAAAACGACTTAATATCAAGGAGTCATCGGGCGAATCACTCTGGAACTGAAATCGGAATACTCACTGACATTTTCCCCTCTCCGAAAGTCTGAAAAATGCTGGAAAAATGACTAAGTCCAAAAAAAATTTTTTTCAACTTTTTTCAATTTTACCCCTGTGGGATATACATTCTACCCACACACATTTGGATCTCTCCTGGGGTACCCTCACACATATTATTTCCTCATTTAATGGATATTTTCACCAAAAAGTGAAGTTTTCAAAAAGTCAAAATTGGCTATAAACGACTTAATATCAAGGACTCATCGGGCGAATCACTCTGGAACTGAAATCGGAATGCTCACTGACATTTTTCCCTCTCAGAAAGTCTGAAAAATGATGGAAAAATGACTACTAAGTCCAAAAAAATTTTTTTTAAACTTTTTTCAATTTTACCCCCATGGGATATATATTCTACCCACACACATTTGGAACTCTCCTGGGGTACCCTCACACATATTATTCCCTAATTTAATGGATATTTTCACCAAAAAGTGAAGTTTTCAAAAAGTCAAAATTGGCTATAAACGACTTAATATCAAGGACTCATCGGGCGAATCACTCTGGAACTGAAATCGGAATGCTCACTGACATTTTTCCCTCTCCAAAAGTCTGAAAAATGATGGAAAAATGACTAAGTCCAAAAAAATTTTTTTTAAACTTTTTTCAATTTTACCCCCATGGGATATATATTTTACCCACACACATTTGGAACTCTCCTGGGGTACCCTCACACTTATTATTCCCTCATTTAATGGATATTTTCACCAAAAAGTGAAGTTTCAAAAAGTCAGAAAATTGGCTGAAAACAACTTAATATCAAGGACTCATCGGGTGAATCGCTCTGGAACTGAAATCGGAATGCTCACTGACATTTTCCCCTCTCCGAAAGTCTGAAAAATGATGGAAAAATGACTAAGTCCAAAAAACATTTTTTTCAACTTTTTTCAATTTTACCCCCGTGGGATATATATTCTACCCACACACATTTGGAAATCTCCTGGCGTACCCTCGCACATATTATTCCCTCATTTAATGGATATTTTCACCAAAAAGTGAAGTTTTCAAAAAGTCAGAAAATTAGTTGAAAACGACTTAATATCAAGGACTCATCGGGGCAAATCGCTCTGGAACTGAAATCGGAATGCTCACTGACATTTTCCCCTCTCCGAAAGTCTGAAAAATGATGGAAAAATGACTAAGTCCAAAAAACATTTTTTTCAACTTTTTTCAATTTTACCCCCGTGGGATATATATTCTACCCACACACATTTGGAACTCTCCTGGGGTACCCTCGCACATATTATTCCCTCATTTAATGGATATTTTTACCAAAAAGTGAAGTTTTCAAAAAGTCAGAAAATTGGCTGAAAACGACTTAATATCAAGGACTCATCGGGCGAATCACTCTGGAACTGAAATCGGAACACTCACTGACATTTTCCCCTCTCCGAAAGTCTGAAAAATGCTGGAAAAATGACTAAGTCCAAAAAAAATTTTTTTCAACTTTTTTCAATTTTTCCCCTGTGGGATATACATTCTACCCACACACATTTGGATCTCTCCTGGGGTACCCTCACACATATTATTTCCTCATTTAATGGATATTTTCACCAAAAAGTGAAGTTTTCAAAAAGTCAGAAAATTGGCTGAAAACGACTTAATATCAAGGACTCATCGCGCGAATCACTCTGGAACTGAAATCGGAATGCTCACTGACATTTTCCCCTCTCCAAAAGTCTGAAAAATGATGGAAAAATGACTAAGTCCAAAAAAAATTTTTTTAAAACTTTTTTCAATTTTACCCCCATGGGATATATATTCTACCCACACACATTTGGAACTCTCCTGGGGTACCCTCACACATATTATTCCCTAATTTAATGGATATTTTCACCAAAAAGTGAAGTTTTCAAAAAGTCAAAATTGGCTATAAACGACTTAATATCAAGGACTCATCGGGCGAATCACTCTGGAACTGAAATCGGAATGCTCACTGACATTTTTCCCTCTCCGAAAGTCTGAAAAATGATGGAAAAATGACTAAGTCCAAAAAATTTTTTTTTAAACTTTTTTCAATTTTACCCCCATGGGATATATATTCTACCCACACACATTTGGAACTCTCCTGGGGTACCCTCACACTTATTATTCCCTCATTTAATGGATATTTTCACCAAAAAGTGAAGTTTCAAAAAGTCAGAAAATTGGCTGAAAACGACTTAATATCAAGGACTCATCGGGTGAATCGCTCTGGAACTGAAATCGGAATGCTCACTGACATTTTTCCCTCTCCGAAAGTCTGAAAAATGATGGAAAAATGACTAAGTCCAAAAAAATTTTTTTTAAAACTTTTTTCAATTTTACCCCTGTGGGATATACATTCTACCCACACACATTTGGAACTCTCCTGGGGTACCCTCACACATATTATTCCCTCATTTAATGTATATTTTCACCAAAAAGTGAAGTTTTCAAAAAGTCAGAAAATTGGCTGAAAGCGACTTAACATCAAGGACTCATCGGGCGAATCACTCTGGAACTGAAATCGGAATACTCACTGACATTTTCCCCTCTCCGAAAGTCTGAAAAATGATGGAAAAATGACTAAGTCCAAAAAACATTTTTTTCAACTTTTTTCAATTTTACCCCCATGGGATAAATATTCTACCCACACACATTTGGAACTCTCATGAGGTACCCTCACACATATTATTCCCTCATTTAATGGATATTTTCACCAAAAAATGAAGTTTTCAAAAAGTCAGAAAATTGGCTGAAAACGACTTAATATCAAGAATTCATCGGACGAATCGCTCTGGATCTGAAATCGGAATACTCACTGACATTTTCCCCTCTCCGAAAGTCTGAAAAATGATGGAAAAATGACTAAGTCCAAAAAAATTTTTTTTTAACTTTTTTCAATTTTACCCCTGTGGGATATACATTCTACCCACACACATTTGGATCTCTCCTGGGGTACCCTCACACATATTATTCCCTCATTTAATGGATATTTTCACCAAAAAGTGAAGTTTTCAAAAAGTCAAAATTGCCTATAAACGACTTAATATCAAGGACTCATCGGGCGAATCGCTCTGGAACTGAAATCGGAATGCTCACTGACATTTTTCCCTCTCCAAAAGTCTGAAAAATGATGGAAAAATGACTAAGTCCCAAAAAATTTTTTTTAAACTTTTTTCAATTTTACCCCCATGGGATATATATTCTACCCACACACATTTGGAACTCTCCTGGGGTACCCTCACACATATTATTCCCTCATGTAATGGATATTTTCACCAAAAAGTGAAGTTTTCAAAAAGTCAGAAAATTGGCTGAAAACGCCTTAATATCAAGGAATCATCGGGCGAATCGCTCTGGTACTGAAATCGGAATGCTCACTGACATTTTTCCCTCTCCGAAAGTCTGAAAAATGATGGAAAAATGACTAAGTCCAAAAAACATTTTTTTCAACTTTTTTCAATTTTACCCCCGTGGATTATATATTCTACCCACACACATTTGGAAATCTCCTGGCGTACCCTCACACATATTATTCCCTCATTTAATGGATATTTTCACCAAAAAGTGAAGTTTTCAAAAAGTCAGAAAATTAGTTGAAAACGACTTAATATCAAGGACTCATCGGGGCAAATCGCTCTGGAACTGAAATCGGAATGCTCACTGACATTTTCCCCTCTCCGAAAGTCTGAAAAATGATGGAAAAATGACTAAGTCCAAAAAACATTTTTTTCAACTTTTTTCAATTTTACCCCCGTGGGATATATATTCTACCCACACACATTTGGAACTCTCCTGGGGTACCCTCACACATATTATTCCCCCATTTAATGGATATTTTCACCAAAAAGAGAAGTTTTCAAAAAGTCAAAATTGGCTATAAACGACCTAATATCAAGGACTCATCGGGCGAATCGCTCTGTAACTGAAATCGGAATGCTCACTGACATTTTTCCCTCTCCGAAAGTCTGAAAAATGATGGAAAAATGACTAAGTCCAAAAAAATTTTTTTTAAAACTTTTTTCAATTTTACCCCTGTGGGATATACATTCTACCCACACACATTTGGAACTCTCCTGGGGTACCCTCACACATATTATTCCCTCATTTAATGTATATTTTCACCAAAAAGTGAAGTTTTCAAAAAGTCAGAAATTTGGCTGAAAGCGACTTAACATCAAGGACTCATCGGGCGAATCACTCTGGAACTGAAATCGGAATACTCACTGACATTTTCCCCTCTCCGAAAGTCTGAAAAATGATGGAAAAATGACTAAGTCCAAAAAACATTTTTTTCAACTCTTTTGAATTTTACCCCCATGGGATATATATTCTACCCACACACATTTGGAACTCTCCTGGGGTACCCTCACACATATTATTCCCTCATTTAATGGATATTTTCACCAAAAAGTGAAGTTTTCAAAAAGTCAGAAAATTGGCTGAAAACGCCTTAATATCAAGGAATCAACGGGCGAATCGCTCTGGTACTGAAATCGGAATGCTCACTGACATTTTTCCCTCTCCGAAAGTCTGAAAAATGATGGAAAAATGACTAAGTCCAAAAAAATTTTTTTTAAAACTTTTTTCAATTTTACCCCTGTGGGATATACATTCTACCCACACACATTTGGAACTCTCCTGGGGTACCCTCACACATATTATTCCCTCATTTAATGTATATTTTCACCAAAAAGTGAAGTTTTCAAAAAGTCAGAAAATTGGCTGAAAACGCCTTAATATCAAGGAATCATTGGGCGAATCGCTCTGGTACTGAAATCGGAATGCTTACTGACATTTTCCCCTCTCCAAAAGTCTGAAAAATGATGGAAAAATGACTAAGTCCAAAAAATTTTTTTTTTAACTTTATTCAATTTTACCCCTGTGGGATATACATTCTACCCACACACATTTGGATCTCTCCTGGGGTACCCTCACACATATTATTCCCTCATTTAATGGATATTTTCACCAAAAAGTGAAGTTTTCAAAAAGTCAGAAAATTGGCTGAAAACGACTTAATATCAAGGACTGATCGGGCGAATCGCTCTGGAACTGAAATCGGAATGCTCACTGACATTTTTCCCTCTCCGAAAGTCTGAAAAATGATGGAAAAATGACTAAGTCCAAAAAAATTTTTTTTAAAACTTTTTTCAATTTTACCCCTGTGGGATATACATTCTACCCACACACATTTGGAACTCTCCTGGGGTACCCTCACACATATTATTCCCTCATTTAATGTATATTTTCACCAAAAAGTGAAGGTTTCAAAAAGTCAGAAAATTGGCTGAAAGCGACTTAACATCAAGGACTCATCGGGCGAATCACTCTGGAACTGAAATCGGAATACTCACTGACATTTTCCCCTCTCCGAAAGTCTGAAAAATGATGGAAAAATGACTAAGTCCAAAAAACATTTTTTTCAACTCTTTTCAATTTTACCCCCATGGGATATATATTCTACCCACACACATTTGGAACTCTCCTGGGGTACCCTCACACATATTATTCCCTCATTTAATGGATATTTTCACCAAAAAGTGAAGTTTTCAAAAAGTCAGAAAATTGGCTGAAAACGCCTTAATATCAAGGAATCATCGGGCGAATCGCTCTGGTACTGAAATCGGAATGCTCACTGACATTTTTCCCTCTCCGAAAGTCTGAAAAATGATGGAAAAATGACTAAGTCCAAAAAAATTTTTTTTAAAACTTTTTTCAATTTTACCCCTGTGGGATATACATTCTACCCACACACATTTGGAACTCTCCTGGGGTACCCTCACACATATTATTCCCTCATTTAATGGATATTTTCACCAAAAAGTGAAGTTTTCAAAAAGTCAGAAAATTGGCTGAAAACGACTTAATATCAAGAATGCATCGGACGAATCGCTCTGGATCTGAAATCGGAATGCTCACTGACTTTTTCCCCTCTCCGAAAGTCTGAAAAATGATGGAAAAATGACTAAGTCCAAAAAAAATTTTTTTTAACTTTTTTCAATTTTACCCCCGTGGATTATATATTCTACCCACACACATTTGGAAATCTCCTGGCGTACCCTCGCACATATTATTCCCTCATTTAATGGATATTTTCACCAAAAAGTGAAGTTTTCAAAAAGTCAGAAAATTAGTTGAAAACGACTTAATATCAAGGACTCATCGGGGCAAATCGCTCTGAAACTGAAATCGGAATGCTCACTGACATTTTCCCCTCTCCGAAAGTCTGAAAAATGATGGAAAAATGACTAAGTCCAAAAAACATTTTTTTCAACTTTTTTCAATTTTACCCCCGTGGGATATATATTCTACCCACACACATTTGGAACTCTCCTGGGGTACCCTCGCACATATTATTCCCTCATTTAATGGATATTTTTACCAAAAAGTGAAGTTTACAAAAAGTCAGAAAATTGGCTGAAAACGACTTAATATCAAGGAGTCATCGGGCGAATCACTCTGGAACTGAAATCGGAATACTCACTGACATTTTCCCCTCTCCGAAAGTCTGAAAAATGCTGGAAAAATGACTAAGTCCAAAAAAAATTTTTTTCAACTTTTTTCAATTTTACCCCTGTGGGATATACATTCTACCCACACACATTTGGATCTCTCCTGGGGTACCCTCACACATATTATTTCCTCATTTAATGGATATTTTCACCAAAAAGTGAAGTTTTCAAAAAGTCAAAATTGGCTATAAACGACTTAATATCAAGGACTCATCGGGCGAATCACTCTGGAACTGAAATCGGAATGCTCACTGACATTTTTCCCTCTCAGAAAGTCTGAAAAATGATGGAAAAATGACTACTAAGTCCAAAAAAATTTTTTTTAAACTTTTTTCAATTTTACCCCCATGGGATATATATTCTACCCACACACATTTGGAACTCTCCTGGGGTACCCTCACACATATTATTCCCTAATTTAATGGATATTTTCACCAAAAAGTGAAGTTTTCAAAAAGTCAAAATTGGCTATAAACGACTTAATATCAAGGACTCATCGGGCGAATCACTCTGGAACTGAAATCGGAATGCTCACTGACATTTTTCCCTCTCCGAAAGTCTGAAAAATGATGGAAAAATGACTAAGTCCAAAAAAATTTTTTTTAAACTTTTTTCAATTTTACCCCCATGGGATATATATTTTACCCACACACATTTGGAACTCTCCTGGGGTACCCTCACACTTATTATTCCCTCATTTAATGGATATTTTCACCAAAAAGTGAAGTTTCAAAAAGTCAGAAAATTGGCTGAAAACAACTTAATATCAAGGACTCATCGGGTGAATCGCTCTGGAACTGAAATCGGAATGCTCACTGACATTTTCCCCTCTCCGAAAGTCTGAAAAATGATGGAAAAATGACTAAGTCCAAAAAACATTTTTTTCAACTTTTTTCAATTTTACCCCCGTGGGATATATATTCTACCCACACACATTTGGAAATCTCCTGGCGTACCCTCGCACATATTATTCCCTCATTTAATGGATATTTTCACCAAAAAGTGAAGTTTTCAAAAAGTCAGAAAATTAGTTGAAAACGACTTAATATCAAGGACTCATCGGGGCAAATCGCTCTGGAACTGAAATCGGAATGCTCACTGACATTTTCCCCTCTCCGAAAGTCTGAAAAATGATGGAAAAATGACTAAGTCCAAAAAACATTTTTTTCAACTTTTTTCAATTTTACCCCCGTGGGATATATATTCTACCCACACACATTTGGAACTCTCCTGGGGTACCCTCGCACATATTATTCCCTCATTTTATGGATATTTTTACCAAAAAGTGAAGTTTTCAAAAAGTCAGAAAATTGGCTGAAAACGACTTAATATCAAGGACTCATCGGGCGAATCACTCTGGAACTGAAATCGGAATACTCACTGACAATTTCCCCTCTCCGAAAGTCTGAAAAATGCTGGAAAAATGACTAAGTCCAAAAAAAATTTTTTTCAACTTTTTTCAATTTTTCCCCTGTGGGATATACATTCTACCCACACACATTTGGATCTCTCCTGGGGTACCCTCACACATATTATTTCCTCATTTAATGGATATTTTCACCAAAAAGTGAAGTTTTCAAAAAGTCAGAAAATTGGCTGAAAACGACTTAATATCAAGGACTCATCGCGCGAATCACTCTGGAACTGAAATCGGAATGCTCACTGACATTTTCCCCTCTCCAAAAGTCTGAAAAATGATGGAAAAATGACTAAGTCCAAAAAAAATTTTTTTAAAACTTTTTTCAATTTTACCCCCATGGGATATATATTCTACCCACACACATTTGGAACTCTCCTGGGGTACCCTCACACATATTATTCCCTAATTTAATGGATATTTTCACCAAAAAGTGAAGTTTTCAAAAAGTCAAAATTGGCTATAAACGACTTAATATCAAGGACTCATCGGGCGAATGACTCTGGAACTGAAATCGGAATGCTCACTGACATTTTTCCCTCTCCGAAAGTCTGAAAAATGATGGAAAAATGACTAAGTCCAAAAAATTTTTTTTTAAACTTTTTTCAATTTTACCCCCATGGGATATATATTCTACCCACACACATTTGGAACTCTCCTGGGGTACCCTCACACTTATTATTCCCTCATTTAATGGATATTTTCACCAAAAAGTGAAGTTTCAAAAAGTCAGAAAATTGGCTGAAAACGACTTAATATCAAGTACTCATCGGGTGAATCGCTCTGGAACTGAAATCGGAATGCTCACTGACATTTTTCCCTCTCCGAAAGTCTGAAAAATGATGGAAAAATGACTAAGTCCAAAAAAAATTTTTTTTAACTTTTTTCAATTTTACCCCCGTGGATTATATATTCTACCCACACACATTTGGAAATCTCCTGGCGTACCCTCGCACATATTATTCCCTCATTTAATGGATATTTTCACCAAAAAGTGAAGTTTTCAAAAAGTCAGAAAATTAGTTGAAAACGACTTAATATCAAGGACTCATCGGGGCAAATCGCTCTGAAACTGAAATCGGAATGCTCACTGACATTTTCCCCTCTCCGAAAGTCTGAAAAATGATGGAAAAATGACTAAGTCCAAAAAACATTTTTTTCAACTTTTTTCAATTTTACCCCCGTGGGATATATATTCTACCCACACACATTTGGAACTCTCCTGGGGTACCCTCGCACATATTATTCCCTCATTTAATGGATATTTTTACCAAAAAGTGAAGTTTACAAAAAGTCAGAAAATTGGCTGAAAACGACTTAATATCAAGGAGTCATCGGGCGAATCACTCTGGAACTGAAATCGGAATACTCACTGACATTTTCCCCTCTCCGAAAGTCTGAAAAATGCTGGAAAAATGACTAAGTCCAAAAAAAATTTTTTTCAACTTTTTTCAATTTTACCCCTGTGGGATATACATTCTACCCACACACATTTGGATCTCTCCTGGGGTACCCTCACACATATTATTTCCTCATTTAATGGATATTTTCACCAAAAAGTGAAGTTTTCAAAAAGTCAAAATTGGCTATAAACGACTTAATATCAAGGACTCATCGGGCGAATCACTCTGGAACTGAAATCGGAATGCTCACTGACATTTTTCCCTCTCAGAAAGTCTGAAAAATGATGGAAAAATGACTACTAAGTCCAAAAAAATTTTTTTTAAACTTTTTTCAATTTTACCCCCATGGGATATATATTCTACCCACACACATTTGGAACTCTCCTGGGGTACCCTCACACATATTATTCCCTAATTTAATGGATATTTTCACCAAAAAGTGAAGTTTTCAAAAAGTCAAAATTGGCTATAAACGACTTAATATCAAGGACTCATCGGGCGAATCACTCTGGAACTGAAATCGGAATGCTCACTGACATTTTTCCCTCTCCGAAAGTCTGAAAAATGATGGAAAAATGACTAAGTCCAAAAAAATTTTTTTTAAACTTTTTTCAATTTTACCCCCATGGGATATATATTTTACCCACACACATTTGGAACTCTCCTGGGGTACCCTCACACTTATTATTCCCTCATTTAATGGATATTTTCACCAAAAAGTGAAGTTTCAAAAAGTCAGAAAATTGGCTGAAAACAACTTAATATCAAGGACTCATCGGGTGAATCGCTCTGGAACTGAAATCGGAATGCTCACTGACATTTTCCCCTCTCCGAAAGTCTGAAAAATGATGGAAAAATGACTAAGTCCAAAAAACATTTTTTTCAACTTTTTTCAATTTTACCCCCGTGGGATATATATTCTACCCACACACATTTGGAACTCTCCTGGGGTACCCTCGCACATATTATTCCCTCATTTAATGGATATTTTTACCAAAAAGTGAAGTTTTCAAAAAGTCAGAAAATTGGCTGAAAACGACTTAATATCAAGGACTCATCGGGCGAATCACTCTGGAACTGAAATCGGAATACTCACTGACATTTTCCCCTCTCCGAAAGTCTGAAAAATGCTGGAAAAATGACTAAGTCCAAAAAAATTTTTTTCAACTTTTTTCAATTTTTCCCCTGTGGGATATACATTCTACCCACACACATTTGGATCTCTCCTGGGGTACCCTCACACATATTATTTCCTCATTTAATGGATATTTTCACCAAAAAGTGAAGTTTTCAAAAAGTCAGAAAATTGGCTGAAAACGACTTAATATCAAGGAGTCATCGGGCGAATCACTCTGGAACTGAAATCGGAATACTCACTGACATTTTCCCCTCTCCGAAAGTCTGAAAAATGCTGGAAAAATGACTAAGTCCAAAAAAAATTTTTTTCAACTTTTTTCAATTTTACCCCTGTGGGATATACATTCTACCCACACACATTTGGATCTCTCCTGGGGTACCCTCACACATATTATTTCCTCATTTAATGGATATTTTCACCAAAAAGTGAAGTTTTCAAAAAGTCAAAATTGGCTATAAACGACTTAATATCAAGGACTCATCGGGCGAATCACTCTGGAACTGAAATCGGAATGCTCACTGACATTTTTCCCTCTCAGAAAGTCTGAAAAATGATGGAAAAATGACTACTAAGTCCAAAAAAATTTTTTTTAAACTTTTTTCAATTTTACCCCCATGGGATATATATTCTACCCACACACATTTGGAACTCTCCTGGGGTACCCTCACACATATTATTCCCTAATTTAATGGATATTTTCACCAAAAAGTGAAGTTTTCAAAAAGTCAAAATTGGCTATAAACGACTTAATATCAAGGACTCATCGGGCGAATCACTCTGGAACTGAAATCGGAATGCTCACTGACATTTTTCCCTCTCCGAAAGTCTGAAAAATGATGGAAAAATGACTAAGTCCAAAAAAATTTTTTTTAAACTTTTTTCAATTTTACCCCCATGGGATATATATTTTACCCACACACATTTGGAACTCTCCTGGGGTACCCTCACACTTATTATTCCCTCATTTAATGGATATTTTCACCAAAAAGTGAAGTTTCAAAAAGTCAGAAAATTGGCTGAAAACAACTTAATATCAAGGACTCATCGGGTGAATCGCTCTGGAACTGAAATCGGAATGCTCACTGACATTTTCCCCTCTCCGAAAGTCTGAAAAATGATGGAAAAATGACTAAGTCCAAAAAACATTTTTTTCAACTTTTTTCAATTTTACCCCCGTGGGATATATATTCTACCCACACACATTTGGAAATCTCCTGGCGTACCCTCGCACATATTATTCCCTCATTTAATGGATATTTTCACCAAAAAGTGAAGTTTTCAAAAAGTCAGAAAATTAGTTGAAAACGACTTAATATCAAGGACTCATCGGGGCAAATCGCTCTGGAACTGAAATCGGAATGCTCACTGACATTTTCCCCTCTCCGAAAGTCTGAAAAATGATGGAAAAATGACTAAGTCCAAAAAACATTTTTTTCAACTTTTTTCAATTTTACCCCCGTGGGATATATATTCTACCCACACACATTTGGAACTCTCCTGGGGTACCCTCGCACATATTATTCCCTCATTTAATGGATATTTTTACCAAAAAGTGAAGTTTTCAAAAAGTCAGAAAATTGGCTGAAAACGACTTAATATCAAGGACTCATCGGGCGAATCACTCTGGAACTGAAATCGGAATACTCACTGACATTTTCCCCTCTCCGAAAGTCTGAAAAATGCTGGAAAAATGACTAAGTCCAAAAAAAATTTTTTTCAACTTTTTTCAATTTTTCCCCTGTGGGATATACATTCTACCCACACACATTTGGATCTCTCCTGGGGTACCCTCACACATATTATTTCCTCATTTAATGGATATTTTCACCAAAAAGTGAAGTTTTCAAAAAGTCAGAAAATTGGCTGAAAACGACTTAATATCAAGGACTCATCGCGCGAATCACTCTGGAACTGAAATCGGAATGCTCACTGACATTTTCCCCTCTCCAAAAGTCTGAAAAATGATGGAAAAATGACTAAGTCCAAAAAAAATTTTTTTAAAACTTTTTTCAATTTTACCCCCATGGGATATATATTCTACCCACACACATTTGGAACTCTCCTGGGGTACCCTCACACATATTATTCCCTAATTTAATGGATATTTTCACCAAAAAGTGAAGTTTTCAAAAAGTCAAAATTGGCTATAAACGACTTAATATCAAGGACTCATCGGGCGAATCACTCTGGAACTGAAATCGGAATGCTCACTGACATTTTTCCCTCTCAGAAAGTCTGAAAAATGATGGAAAAATGACTACTAAGTCCAAAAAAATTTTTTTTAAACTTTTTTCAATTTTACCCCCATGGGATATATATTCTACCCACACACATTTGGAACTCTCCTGGGGTACCCTCACACATATTATTCCCTAATTTAATGGATATTTTCACCAAAAAGTGAAGTTTTCAAAAAGTCAAAATTGGCTATAAACGACTTAATATCAAGGACTCATCGGGCGAATCACTCTGGAACTGAAATCGGAATGCTCACTGACATTTTTCCCTCTCCGAAAGTCTGAAAAATGCTGGAAAAATGACTAAGTCCAAAAAACATTTTTTTCAACTTTTTTCAATTTTACCCCCGTGGGATATATATTCTACCCACACACATTTGGAAATCTCCTGGCGTACCCTCGCACATATTATTCCCTCATTTAATGGATATTTTCACCAAAAAGTGAAGTTTTCAAAAAGTCAGAAAATTAGTTGAAAACGACTTAATATCAAGGACTCATCGGGGCAAATCGCTCTGGAACTGAAATCGGAATGCTCACTGACATTTTCCCCTCTCCGAAAGTCTGAAAAATGATGGAAAAATGACTAAGTCCAAAAAACATTTTTTTCAACTTTTTTCAATTTTACCCCCGTGGGATATATATTCTACCCACACACATTTGGAACTCTCCTGGGGTACCCTCGCACATATTATTCCCTCATTTAATGGATATTTTTACCAAAAAGTGAAGTTTTCAAAAAGTCAGAAAATTGGCTGAAAACGACTTAATATCAAGGACTCATCGGGCGAATCACTCTGGAACTGAAATCGGAATACTCACTGACATTTTCCCCTCTCCGAAAGTCTGAAAAATGCTGGAAAAATGACTAAGTCCAAAAAAAATTTTTTTCAACTTTTTTCAATTTTTCCCCTGTGGGATATACATTCTACCCACACACATTTGGATCTCTCCTGGGGTACCCTCACACATATTATTTCCTCATTTAATGGATATTTTCACCAAAAAGTGAAGTTTTCAAAAAGTCAGAAAATTGGCTGAAAACGACTTAATATCAAGGACTCATCGCGCGAATCACTCTGGAACTGAAATCGGAATGCTCACTGACATTTTCCCCTCTCCAAAAGTCTGAAAAATGATGGAAAAATGACTAAGTCCAAAAAAAACTTTTTTAAAACTTTTTTCAATTTTACCCCCATGGGATATATATTCTACCCACACACATTTGGAACTCTCCTGGGGTACCCTCACACATATTATTCCCTAATTTAATGGATATTTTCACCAAAAAGTGAAGTTTTCAAAAAGTCAAAATTGGCTATAAACGACTTAATATCAAGGACTCATCGGGCGAATCACTCTGGAACTGAAATCGGAATGCTCACTGACATTTTTCCCTCTCCGAAAGTCTGAAAAATGATGGAAAAATGACTAAGTCCAAAAAATTTTTTTTTAAACTTTTTTCAATTTTACCCCCATGGGATATATATTCTACCCACACACATTTGGAACTCTCCTGGGGTACCCTCACACTTATTATTCCCTCATTTAATGGATATTTTCACCAAAAAGTGAAGTTTCAAAAAGTCAGAAAATTGGCTGAAAACGACTTAATATCAAGGACTCATCGGGTGAATCGCTCTGGAACTGAAATCGGAATGCTCACTGACATTTTTCCCTCTCCGAAAGTCTGAAAAATGATGGAAAAATGACTAAGTCCAAAAAAAATTTTTTTTAACTTTTTTCAATTTTACCCCCGTGGATTATATATTCTACCCACACACATTTGGAAATCTCCTGGCGTACCCTCGCACATATTATTCCCTCATTTAATGGATATTTTCACCAAAAAGTGAAGTTTTCAAAAAGTCAGAAAATTAGTTGAAAACGACTTAATATCAAGGACTCATCGGGGCAAATCGCTCTGAAACTGAAATCGGAATGCTCACTGACATTTTCCCCTCTCCGAAAGTCTGAAAAATGATGGAAAAATGACTAAGTCCAAAAAACATTTTTTTCAACTTTTTTCAATTTTACCCCCGTGGGATATATATTCTACCCACACACATTTGGAACTCTCCTGGGGTACCCTCGCACATATTATTCCCTCATTTAATGGATATTTTTACCAAAAAGTGAAGTTTACAAAAAGTCAGAAAATTGGCTGAAAACGACTTAATATCAAGGAGTCATCGGGCGAATCACTCTGGAACTGAAATCGGAATACTCACTGACATTTTCCCCTCTCCGAAAGTCTGAAAAATGCTGGAAAAATGACTAAGTCCAAAAAAAATTTTTTTCAACTTTTTTCAATTTTACCCCTGTGGGATATACATTCTACCCACACACATTTGGATCTCTCCTGGGGTACCCTCACACATATTATTTCCTCATTTAATGGATATTTTCACCAAAAAGTGAAGTTTTCAAAAAGTCAAAATTGGCTATAAACGACTTAATATCAAGGACTCATCGGGCGAATCACTCTGGAACTGAAATCGGAATGCTCACTGACATTTTTCCCTCTCAGAAAGTCTGAAAAATGATGGAAAAATGACTACTAAGTCCAAAAAAATTTTTTTTAAACTTTTTTCAATTTTACCCCCATGGGATATATATTCTACCCACACACATTTGGAACTCTCCTGGGGTACCCTCACACTTATTATTCCCTAATTTAATGGATATTTTCACCAAAAAGTGAAGTTTCAAAAAGTCAGAAAATTGGCTGAAAACAACTTAATATCAAGGACTCATCGGGTGAATCGCTCTGGAACTGAAATCGGAATGCTCACTGACATTTTCCCCTCTCCAAAAGTCTGAAAAATGATGGAAAAATGACTAAGTCCAAAAAAAATTTTTTTAAAACTTTTTTCAATTTTACCCCCATGGGATATATATTCTACCCACACACATTTGGAACTCTCCTGGGGTACCCTCACACATATTATTCCCTAATTTAATGGATATTTTCACCAAAAAGTGAAGTTTTCAAAAAGTCAAAATTGGCTATAAACGACTTAATATCAAGGACTCATCGGGCGAATCACTCTGGAACTGAAATCGGAATGCTCACTGACATTTTTCCCTCTCCGAAAGTCTGAAAAATGATGGAAAAATGACTAAGTCCAAAAAATTTTTTTTTAAACTTTTTTCAATTTTACCCCCATGGGATATATATTCTACCCACACACATTTGGAACTCTCCTGGGGTACCCTCACACTTATTATTCCCTCATTTAATGGATATTTTCACCAAAAAGTGAAGTTTCAAAAAGTCAGAAAATTGGCTGAAAACGACTTAATATCAAGGACTCATCGGGTGAATCGCTCTGGAACTGAAATCGGAATGCTCACTGACATTTTTCCCTCTCCGAAAGTCTGAAAAATGATGGAAAAATGACTAAGTCCAAAAAAATTTTTTTTAAAACTTTTTTCAATTTTACCCCTGTGGGATATACATTCTACCCACACACATTTGGAACTCTCCTGGGGTACCCTCACACATATTATTCCCTCATTTAATGGATATTTTCACCAAAAAGTGAAGTTTTCAAAAAGTCAGAAAATTGGCTGAAAGCGACTTAACATCAAGGACTCATCGGGCGAATCACTCTGGAACTGAAATCGGAATACTCACTGACATTTTCCCCTCTCCGAAAGTCTGAAAAATGATGGAAAAATGACTAAGTCCAAAAAACATTTTTTTCAACTTTTTTCAATTTTACCCCCATGGGATATATTTTCTATCCACACACATTTGGAACTCTCCTGGGGTACCCTCACACATATTATTCCCTCATTTAATGGATATTTTCACCAAAAAATGAAGTTTTCAAAAAGTCAGAAAATTGGCTGAAAACGACTTAATATCAAGAATTCATTGGACGAATCGCTCTGGATCTGAAATCGGAATACTCACTGACATTTTCCCCTCTCCGAAAGTCTGAAAAATGATGGAAAAATGACTAAGTCCAAAAAAATTTTTTTTTAACTTTTTTCAATTTTACCCCTGTGGGATATACATTCTACCCACACACATTTGGATCTCTCCTGGGGTACCCTCACACATATTATTCCCTCATTTAATGGATATTTTCACCAAAAAGTGAAGTTTTCAAAAAGTCAAAATTGCCTATAAACGACTTAATATCAAGGACTCATCGGGCGAATCGCTCTGGAACTGAAATCGGAATGCTCACTGACATTTTTCCCTCTCCAAAAGTCTGAAAAATGATGGAAAAATGACTAAGTCCCAAAAAATTTTTTTTAAACTTTTTTCAATTTTACCCCCATGGGATATATATTCTACCCACACACATTTGGAACTCTCCTGGGGTACCCTCACACATATTATTCCCTCATGTAATGGATATTTTCACCAAAAAGTGAAGTTTTCAAAAAGTCAGAAAATTGGCTGAAAACGCCTTAATATCAAGGAATCATCGGGCGAATCGCTCTGGTACTGAAATCGGAATGCTCACTGACATTGTTCCCTCTCCGAAAGTCTGAAAAATGATGGAAAAATGACTAAGTCCAAAAAACATTTTTTTCAACTTTTTTCAATTTTACCCCCGTGGATTATATATTCTACCCACACACATTTGGAAATCTCCTGGCGTACCCTCGCACATATTATTCCCTCATTTAATGGATATTTTCACCAAAAAGTGAAGTTTTCAAAAAGTCCGAAAATTAGTTGAAAACGACTTAATATCAAGGACTCATCGGGGCAAATCGCTCTGGAACTGAAATCGGAATGCTCACTGACATTTTCCCCTCTCCGAAAGTCTGAAAAATGATGGAAAAATGACTAAGTCCAAAAAACATTTTTTTCAACTTTTTTCAATTTTACCCCCGTGGGATATATATTCTACCCACACACATTTGGAACTCTCCTGGGGTACCCTCACACATATTATTCCCCCATTTAATGGATATTTTCACCAAAAAGAGAAGTTTTCAAAAAGTCAAAATTGGCTATAAACGACCTAATATCAAGGACTCATCGGGCGAATCGCTCTGGAACTGAAATCGGAATGCTCACTGACATTTTTCCCTCTCCGAAAGTCTGAAAAATGATGGAAAAATGACTAAGTCCAAAAAAATTTTTTTTAAAACTTTTTTCAATTTTACCCCTGTGGGATATACATTCTACCCACACACATTTGGAACTCTCCTGGGGTACCCTCACACATATTATTCCCTCATTTAATGTATATTTTCACCAAAAAGTGAAGTTTTCAAAAAGTCAGAAAATTGGCTGAAAGCGACTTAACATCAAGGACTCATCGGGCGAATCACTCTGGAACTGAAATCGGAATACTCACTGACATTTTCCCCTCTCCGAAAGTCTGAAAAATGATGGAAAAATGACTAAGTCCAAAAAACATTTTTTTCAACTCTTTTCAATTTTACCCCCATGGGATATATATTCTACCCACACACATTTGGAACTCTCCTGGGGTACCCTCACACATATTATTCCCTCATTTAATGGATATTTTCACCAAAAAGTGAAGTTTTCAAAAAGTCAGAAAATTGGCTGAAAACGCCTTAATATCAAGGAATCAACGGGCGAATCGCTCTGGTACTGAAATCGGAATGCTCACTGACATTTTTCCCTCTCCGAAAGTCTGAAAAATGATGGAAAAATGACTAAGTCCAAAAAAATTTTTTTTAAAACTTTTTTCAATTTTACCCCTGTGGGATATACATTCTACCCACACACATTTGGAACTCTCCTGGGGTACCCTCACACATATTATTCCCTCATTTAATGTATATTTTCACCAAAAAGTGAAGTTTTCAAAAAGTCAGAAAATTGGCTGAAAACGCCTTAATATCAAGGAATCATTGGGCGAATCGCTCTGGTACTGAAATCGGAATGCTTACTGACATTTTCCCCTCTCCGAAAGTCTGAAAAATGATGGAAAAATGACTAAGTCCAAAAAATTTTTTTTTTAACTTTATTCAATTTTACCCCTGTGGGATATACATTCTACCCACACACATTTGGATCTCTCCTGGGGTACCCTCACACATATTATTCCCTCATTTAATGGATATTTTCACCAAAAAGTGAAGTTTTCAAAAAGTCAGAAAATTGGCTGAAAACGACTTAATATCAAGGACTGATCGGGCGAATCGCTCTGGAACTGAAATCGGAATGCTCACTGACATTTTTCCCTCTCCGAAAGTCTGAAAAATGATGGAAAAATGACTAAGTCCAAAAAAATTTTTTTTAAAACTTTTTTCAATTTTACCCCTGTGGGATATACATTCTACCCACACACATTTGGAACTCTCCTGGGGTACCCTCACACATATTATTCCCTCATTTAATGTATATTTTCACCAAAAAGTGAAGTTTTCAAAAAGTCAGAAAATTGGCTGAAAGCGACTTAACATCAAGGACTCATCGGGCGAATCACTCTGGAACTGAAATCGGAATACTCACTGACATTTTCCCCTCTCCGAATGTCTGAAAAATGATGGAAAAATGACTAAGTCCAAAAAACATTTTTTTCAACTCTTTTCAATTTTACCCCCATGGGATATATATTCTACCCACACACATTTGGAACTCTCCTGGGGTACCCTCACACATATTATTCCCTCATTTAATGGATATTTTCACCAAAAAGTGAAGTTTTCAAAAAGTCAGAAAATTGGCTGAAAACGCCTTAATATCAAGGAATCATCGGGCGAATCGCTCTGGTACTGAAATCGGAATGCTTACTGACATTTTCCCCTCTCCGAAAGTCTGAAAAATGATGGAAAAATGACTAAGTCCAAAAAATTTTTTATTTAACTTTATTCAATTTTACCCCTGTGGGATATACATTCTACCCACACACATTTGGATCTCTCCTGGGGTACTCTCACACATATTATTCCCTCATTTAATGGATATTTTCACCAAAAAGTGAAGTTTTCAAAAAGTCAGAAAATTGGCTGAAAACGACTTAATATCAAGGACTGATCGGGCGAATCGCTCTGGAACTGAAATCGGAATGCTCACTGACATTTTTCCCTCTCCGAAAGTCTGAAAAATGATGGAAAAATGACTAAGTCCAAAAAAATTTTTTTTAAAACTTTTTTCAATTTTACCCCTGTGGGATATACATTCTACCCACACACATTTGGAACTCTCCTGGGGTACCCTCACACATATTATTCCCTCATTTAATGTATATTTTCACCAAAAAGTGAAGGTTTCAAAAAGTCAGAAAATTGGCTGAAAGCGACTTAACATCAAGGACTCATCGGGCGAATCACTCTGGAACTGAAATCGGAATACTCACTGACATTTTCCCCTCTCCGAAAGTCTGAAAAATGATGGAAAAATGACTAAGTCCAAAAAACATTTTTTTCAACTCTTTTCAATTTTACCCCCATGGGATATATATTCTACCCACACACATTTGGAACTCTCCTGGGGTACCCTCACACATATTATTCCCTCATTTAATGGATATTTTCACCAAAAAGTGAAGTTTTCAAAAAGTCAGAAAATTGGCTGAAAACGCCTTAATATCAAGGAATCATCGGGCGAATCGCTCTGGTACTGAAATCGGAATGCTCACTGACATTTTTCCCTCTCCGAAAGTCTGAAAAATGATGGAAAAATGACTAAGTCCAAAAAAATTTTTTTTAAAACTTTTTTCAATTTTACCCCTGTGGGATATACATTCTACCCACACACATTTGGAACTCTCCTGGGGTACCCTCACACATATTATTCCCTCATTTAATGTATATTTTCACCAAAAAGTGAAGTTTTCAAAAAGTCAGAAAATTGGCTGAAAGCGACTTAACATCAAGGACTCATCGGGCGAATCACTCTGGAACTGAAATCGGAATACTCACTGACATTTTCCCCTCTCCGAAAGTCTGAAAAATGATGGAAAAATGACTAAGTCCAAAAAACATTTTTTTCAACTCTTTTCAATTTTACCCCCATGGGATATATATTCTACCCACACACATTTGGAACTCTCCTGGGGTACCCTCACACATATTATTCCCTCATTTAATGGATATTTTCACCAAAAAGTGAAGTTTTCAAAAAGTCAGAAAATTGGCTGAAAACGCCTTAATATCAAGGAATCATCGGGCGAATCGCTCTGGTACTGAAATCGGAATGCTTACTGACATTTTCCCCTCTCCGAAAGTCTGAAAAATGATGGAAAAATGACTAAGTCCAAAAAATTTTTTATTTAACTTTATTCAATTTTACCCCTGTGGGATATACATTCTACCCACACACATTTGGATCTCTCCTGGGGTACTCTCACACATATTATTCCCTCATTTAATGGATATTTTCACCAAAAAGTGAAGTTTTCAAAAAGTCAGAAAATTGGCTGAAAACGACTTAATATCAAGGACTGATCGGGCGAATCGCTCTGGAACTGAAATCGGAATGCTCACTGACATTTTTCCCTCTCCGAAAGTCTGAAAAATGATGGAAAAATGACTAAGTCCAAAAAAATTTTTTTTAAAACTTTTTTCAATTTTACCCCTGAGGGATATACATTCTACCCACACAAATTTGGAACTCTCCTGGGGTACCCTCACACATATTATTCCCTCATTTAATGTATATTTTCACCAAAAAGTGAAGTTTTCAAAAAGTCAGAAAATTGGCTGAAAGCGACTTAACATCAAGGACTCATCGGGCGAATCACTCTGGAACTGAAATCGGAATACTCACTGACATTTTCCCCTCTCCGAAAGTCTGAAAAATGATGGAAAAATGACTAAGTCCAAAAAACATTTTTTTCAACTCTTTTCAATTTTACCCCCATGGGATATATATACTACCCACACACATTTGGTACTCTCCTGGGGTACCCTCACACATATTATTCCCTCATTTAATGGATATTTTCACCAAAAAGTGAAGTTTTCAAAAAGTCAGAAAATTAGCTGAAAACGACTTAATATCAAGGACTCATTGGGCGAATCACTCTGGAACTGAAATCGGAATACTCACTGACATTTTCCCCTCTCCGAAAGTCTGAAAAATGATGGAAAAATGACTAAGTCCAAAAAACATTTTTTTCAACTTTTTTCAATTTTACCCCCATGGGATAAATATTCTACCCACACACATTTGGAACTCTCATGGGGTACCCTCACACATATTATTCCCTCATTTAATGGATATTTTCACCAAAAAATGAAGTTTTCAAAAAGTCAGAAAATTGGCTGAAAACGACTTAATATCAAGGACTCATCGGGCGAATCGCTCTGAAACTGAAATCGGAATGCTCACTGACATTTTTCCCTCTCCGAAAGTCTGAAAAATGATGGAAAAATGACTAAGTCCAAAAAAATTTTTTTAAACTTTTTTCAATTTTACCCCCATGGGATATATATTCTACCCACACACATTTGGAACTCTCCTGGGGTACCCTCACACATATTATTCCCTCATTTAATGGATATTTTCACCAAAAAGTGAAGTTTTCAAAAAGTCAGAAAATTGGCTGAAAACGACTTAATATCAAGAATTCATCGGACGAATCGCTCTGGATCTGAAATCAAAATGCTCACTCACATTTTCCCCTCTCCGAAAGTCTGAAAAATGATGGAAAAATGACTAAGTCCAAAAAACATTTTTTCAACTTTTTTCAATTTTACCCCCGTGGGATATATATTCTACCCACACACATTTGGAACTCTCCTGGGGTACCCTCACATATATTATGCCCCCATTTAATGGATATTTTCACCAAAAAGTGAAGTTTTCAAAAAGTCAAAATTGGCTATAAACGACCTAATATCAAGGACTCATCGGGCGAATCGCTCTGGAACTGAAATCGGAATGCTCACTGACATTTTTCCCTCTCCGAAAGTCTGAAAAATGATGGAAAAATGACTAAGTCCAAAAAAATTTTTTTTAAAACTTTTTTCAATTTTACCCCTGTGGGATATACATTCTACCCACACACATTTGGAACTCTCCTGGGGTACCCTCACACATATTATTCCCTCATTTAATGTATATTTTCACCAAAAAGTGAAGGTTTCAAAAAGTCAGAAAATTGGCTGAAAGCGACTTAACATCAAGGACTCATCGGGCGAATCACTCTGGAACTGAAATCGGAATACTCACTGACATTTTCCCCTCTCCGAAAGTCTGAAAAATGATGGAAAAATGACTAAGTCCAAAAAACATTTTTTTCAAATCTTTTCAATTTTACCCCCATGGGATATATATTCTACCCACACACATTTGGAACTCTCCTGGGGTACCCTCACACATATTATTCCCTCATTTAATGGATATTTTCACCAAAAAGTGAAGTTTTCAAAAAGTCAGAAAATTGGCTGAAAACGCCTTAATATCAAGGAATCATCGGGCGAATCGCTCTGGTACTGAAATCGGAATGCTCACTGACATTTTTCCCTCTCCGAAAGTCTGAAAAATGATGGAAAAATGACTAAGTCCAAAAAAATTTTTTTTAAAACTTTTTTCAATTTTACCCCTGTGGGATATACATTCTACCCACACACATTTGGAACTCTCCTGGGGTACCCTCACACATATTATTCCCTCATTTAATGTATATTTTCACCAAAAAGTGAAGTTTTCAAAAAGTCAGAAAATTGGCTGAAAGCGACTTAACATCAAGGACTCATCGGGCGAATCACTCTGGAACTGAAATCGGAATACTCACTGACATTTTCCCCTCTCCGAAAGTCTGAAAAATGATGGAAAAATGACTAAGTCCAAAAAACATTTTTTTCAACTCTTTTCAATTTTACCCCCATGGGATATATATTCTACCCACACACATTTGGAACTCTCCTGGGGTACCCTCACACATATTATTCCCTCATTTAATGGATATTTTCACCAAAAAGTGAAGTTTTCAAAAAGTCAGAAAATTGGCTGAAAACGCCTTAATATCAAGGAATCATCGGGCGAATCGCTCTGGTACTGAAATCGGAATGCTCACTGACATTTTTCCCTCTCCGAAAGTCTGAAAAATGATGGAAAAATGACTAAGTCCAAAAAAATTTTTTTTAAAACTTTTTTCAATTTTACCCCTGTGGGATATACATTCTACCCACACAAATTTGGAACTCTCCTGGGGTACCCTCACACATATTATTCCCTCATTTAATGTATATTTTCACCAAAAAGTGAAGTTTTCAAAAAGTCAGAAAATTGGCTGAAAGCGACTTAACATCAAGGACTCATCGGGCGAATCACTCTGGAACTGAAATCGGAATACTCACTGACATTTTCCCGTCTCCGAAAGTCTGAAAAATGATGGAAAAATGACTAAGTCCAAAAAACATTTTTTTCAACTCTTTTCAATTTTACCCCCATGGGATATATATACTACCCACACACATTTGGTACTCTCCTGGGGTACCCTCACACATATTATTCCCTCATTTAATGGATATTTTCACCAAAAAGTGAAGTTTTCAAAAAGTCAGAAAATTAGCTGAAAACGACTTAATATCAAGGACTCATTGGGCGAATCACTCTGGAACTGAAATCGGAATACTCACTGACATTTTCCCCTCTCCGAAAGTCTGAAAAATGATGGAAAAATGACTAAGTCCAAAAAACATTTTTTTCAACTTTTTTCAATTTTACCCCCATGGGATAAATATTCTACCCACACACATTTGGAACTCTCATGGGGTACCCTCACACATATTATTCCCTCATTTAATGGATATTTTCACCAAAAAATGAAGTTTTCAAAAAGTCAGAAAATTGGCTGAAAACGACTTAATATCAAGGACTCATCGGGCGAATCGCTCTGAAACTGAAATCGGAATGCTCACTGACATTTTTCCCTCTCCGAAAGTCTGAAAAATGATGGAAAAATGACTAAGTCCAAAAAAATTTTTTTAAACTTTTTTCAATTTTACCCCCATGGGATATATATTCTACCCACACACATTTGGAACTCTCCTGGGGTACCCTCACACATATTATTCCCTCATTTAATGGATATTTTCACCAAAAAGTGAAGTTTTCAAAAAGTCAGAAAATTGGCTGAAAACGACTTAATATCAAGAATTCATCGGACGAATCGCTCTGGATCTGAAATCAAAATGCTCACTGACATTTTCCCCTCTCCGAAAGTCTGAAAAATGATGGAAAAATGACTAAGTCCAAAAAACATTTTTTTCAACTTTTTTCAATTTTACCCCCGTGGGATATATATTCTACCCACACACATTTGGAACTCTCCTGGGGTACCCTCGCACATATTATTTCCTCATTTAATGGATATTTTCACCAAAAAGTGAAGTTTACAAAAAGTCAGAAAATTGGCTGAAAACGACTTAATATCAAGGACTCATTGGGCGAATCACTCTGGAACTGAAATCGGAATGCTCACTGACATTTTTCCCTCTCCGAAAGTCTGAAAAATGATGGAAAAATGACTAAGTCCAAAAAAATTTTTTTTAAACTTTTTTCAATTTTACCCCCGTGGGATATATATTCTACCCACACACATTTGGAACTCTCCTGGGGTACCCTCACACTTATTATTCCCTCATTTAATGGATATTTTCACCAAAAAGTGAAGTTTCAAAAAGTCAGAAAATTGGCTGAAAACGACTTAATATCAAGGACTGATCGGGTGAATCGCTCTGGAACTGAAATCGGAATGCTCACTGACATTTTCCCCTCTCCGAAAGTCTGAAAAATGATGGAAAAATGACTAAGTCCAAAAAACATTTTTTCAACTTTTTTCAATTTTACCCCCGTGGGATATATATTCTACCCACACACATTTGGAACTCTCCTGGGGTACCCTCACATATATTATGCCCCCATTTAATGGATATTTTCACCAAAAAGTGAAGTTTTCAAAAAGTCAAAATTGGCTATAAACGACCTAATATCAAGGACTCATCGGGCGAATCGCTCTGGAACTGAAATCGGAATGCTCACTGACATTTTTCCCTCTCCGAAAGTCTGAAAAATGATGGAAAAATGACTAAGTCCAAAAAAATTTTTTTTAAAACTTTTTTCAATTTTACCCCTGTGGGATATACATTCTACCCACACACATTTGGAACTCTCCTGGGGTACCCTCACACATATTATTCCCTCATTTAATGTATATTTTCACCAAAAAGTGAAGGTTTCAAAAAGTCAGAAAATTGGCTGAAAGCGACTTAACATCAAGGACTCATCGGGCGAATCACTCTGGAACTGAAATCGGAATACTCACTGACATTTTCCCCTCTCCGAAAGTCTGAAAAATGATGGAAAAATGACTAAGTCCAAAAAACATTTTTTTCAAATCTTTTCAATTTTACCCCCATGGGATATATATTCTACCCACACACATTTGGAACTCTCCTGGGGTACCCTCACACATATTATTCCCTCATTTAATGGATATTTTCACCAAAAAGTGAAGTTTTCAAAAAGTCAGAAAATTGGCTGAAAACGCCTTAATATCAAGGAATCATCGGGCGAATCGCTCTGGTACTGAAATCGGAATGCTCACTGACATTTTTCCCTCTCCGAAAGTCTGAAAAATGATGGAAAAATGACTAAGTCCAAAAAAATTTTTTTTAAAACTTTTTTCAATTTTACCCCTGTGGGATATACATTCTACCCACACACATTTGGAACTCTCCTGGGGTACCCTCACACATATTATTCCCTCATTTAATGTATATTTTCACCAAAAAGTGAAGTTTTCAAAAAGTCAGAAAATTGGCTGAAAGCGACTTAACATCAAGGACTCATCGGGCGAATCACTCTGGAACTGAAATCGGAATACTCTCTGACATTTTCCCCTCTCCGAAAGTCTGAAAAATGATGGAAAAATGACTAAGTCCAAAAAACATTTTTTTCAACTCTTTTCAATTTTACCCCCATGGGATATATATTCTACCCACACACATTTGGAACTCTCCTGGGGTACCCTCACACATATTATTCCCTCATTTAATGGATATTTTCACCAAAAAGTGAAGTTTTCAAAAAGTCAGAAAATTGGCTGAAAACGCCTTAATATCAAGGAATCATCGGGCGAATCGCTCTGGTACTGAAATCGGAATGCTCACTGACATTTTTCCCTCTCCGAAAGTCTGAAAAATGATGGAAAAATGACTAAGTCCAAAAAAATTTTTTTTAAAACTTTTTTCAATTTTACCCCTGTGGGATATACATTCTACCCACACACATTTGGAACTCTCCTGGGGTACCCTCACACAAATTATTCCCTCATTTAATGTATATTTTCACCAAAAAGTGAAGTTTTCAAAAAGTCAGAAAATTGGCTGAAAGCGACTTAACATCAAGGACTCATCGGGCAAATCACTCTGGAACTGAAATCGGAATACTCACTGACATTTTCCCCTCTCCGAAAGTCTGAAAAATGATGGAAAAATGACTAAGTCCAAAAAACATTTTTTTCAACTCTTTTCAATTTTACCCCCATGGGATATATATTCTACCCACACACATTTGGAACTCTCCTGGGGTACCCTCACACATATTATTCCCTCATTTAATGGATATTTTCACCAAAAAGTGAAGTTTTCAAAAAGTCAGAAAATTGGCTGAAAACGCCTTAATATCAAGGAATCATCGGGCGAATCGCTCTGGTACCGAAATCGGAATGCTTACTGACATTTTCCCCTCTCCGAAAGTCTGAAAAATGATGGAAAAATGACTAAGTCCAAAAAATTTTTTATTTAACTTTATTCAATTTTACCCCTGTGGGATATACATTCTACCCACACACATTTGGATCTCTCCTGGGGTACTCTCACACATATTATTCCCTCATTTAATGGATATTTTCACCAAAAAGTGAAGTTTTCAAAAAGTCAGAAAATTGGCTGAAAACGACTTAATATCAAGGACTGATCGGGCGAATCGCTCTGGAACTGAAATCGGAATGCTCACTGACATTTTTCCCTCTCCGAAAGTCTGAAAAATGATGGAAAAATGACTAAGTCCAAAAAACATTTTTTTCAACTTTTTTCAATTTTACCCCCATGGGATGAATATTCTACCCACACACATTTGGAACTCTCATGGGGTACCCTCACACATATTATTCCCTCATTTAATGGATATTTTCACCAAAAAATGAAGTTTTCAAAAAGTCAGAAAATTGGCTGAAAACGACTTAATATCAAGGACTCATCGGGCGAATCGCTCTGAAACTGAAATCGGAATGCTCACTGACATTTTTCCCTCTCCGAAAGTCTGAAAAATGATGGAAAAATGACTAAGTCCAAAAAAATTTTTTTAAACTTTTTTCAATTTTACCCCCATGGGATATATATTCTACCCACACACATTTGGAACTCTCCTGGGGTACCCTCACACATATTATTCCCTCATTTAATGGATATTTTCACCAAAAAGTGAAGTTTTCAAAAAGTCAGAAAATTGGCTGAAAACGACTTAATATCAAGAATTCATCGGACGAATCGCTCTGGATCTGAAATCGGAATGCTCACTGACATTTTCCCCTCTCCGAAAGTCTGAAAAATGATGGAAAAATGACTAAGTCCAAAAAAATTTTTTTTAAACTTTTTTCAATTTTACCCCTGTGGGATATACATTCTACTCACACACATTTGGATCTCTCCTGGGGTACCCTCACACATATTATTCCCTCATTTAATGGATATTTTCACCAAAAAGTGAAGTTTTCAAAAAGTCAAAATTGCCTATAAACGACTTAATATCAAGGACTCATCGGGCGAATCGCTCTGGAACTGAAATCGGAATGCTCACTGACATTTTTCCCTCTCCAAAAGTCTGAAAAATGATGGAAAAATGACTAAGTCCCAAAAAATTTTTTTAAAACTTTTTTCAATTTTACCCCCATGGGATATATATTCTACCCACACACATTTGGAACTTTCCTGGGGTACCCTCACACATATTATTCCCTCATTTAATGGATATTTTCACCAAAAAGTGAAGTTTTCAAAAAGTCAGAAAATTGGCTGAAAACGACTTAATATCAAGGACTCATCGGGCGAATCACTCTGGAACTGAAATCGGAATACTCACTGACATTTTCCCCTCTCCGAAAGTCTGAAAAATGATGGAAAAATGACTAAGTCCAAAAAACATTTTTTTCAACTTTTTTCAATTTTACCCCCATGGGATAAATATTCTACCCACACACATTTGGAACTCTCATGGGGTACCCTCACACATATTATTCCCTCATTTAATGGATATTTTCACCAAAAAGTGAAGTTTTCAAAAAGTCAGAAAATTTGCTGAATACGACTTAATATCAAGGACTCATCGGGCGAATCGCTCTGGAACTGAAATCGGAATGCTCACTGACATTTTCCCCTCTCCGAAAGTCTGAAAAATGATGGAAAAATGACTAAGTCCAAAAAATTTTTTATTTAACTTTATTCAATTTTACCCCTGTGGGATATACATTCTACCCACACACATTTGGATCTCTCCTGGGGTACCCTCACACATATTATTCCCTCATTTAATGGATATTTTCACCAAAAAGTGAAGTTTTCAAAAAGTCAGAAAATTAGCTGAAAACGACTTAATATCAAGGACTCATTGGGCGAATCACTCTGGTACTGAAATCGGAATGCTCACTGACATTTTTCCCTCTCCGAAAGTCTGAAAAATGATGGAAAAATGACTAAGTCCAAAAAAATTTTTTTTAAAACTTTTTTCAATTTTACCCCTGTGGGATATACATTCTACCCACACACATTTGGAACTCTCCTGGGGTACCCTCACACATATTATTCCCTCATTTAATGTATATTTTCACCAAAAAGTGAAGTTTTCAAAAAGTCAGAAAATTGGCTGAAAACGACTTAACATCAAGGACTCATCGGGCGAATCACTCTGGAACTGAAATCGGAATACTCACTGACATTTTCCCCTCTCCGAAAGTCTGAAAAATGATGGAAAAATGACTAAGTCCAAAAAACATTTTTTTCAACTCTTTTCAATTTTACCCCCATGGGATATATATTCTACCCACACACATTTGGAACTCTCCTGGGGTACCCTCACACATATTATTCCCTCATTTAATGGATATTTTCACCAAAAAGTGAAGTTTTCAAAAAGTCAGAAAATTGGCTGAAAACGCCTTAATATCAAGGAATCATCGGGCGAATCGCTCTGGTACTGAAATCGGAATGCTCACTGACATTTTTCCCTCTCCGAAAGTCTGAAAAATGATGGAAAAATGACTAAGTCCAAAAAAATTTTTTTTAAAACTTTTTTCAATTTTACCCCTGTGGGATATACATTCTACCCACACACATTTGGAACTCTCCTGGGGTACCCTCACACAAATTATTCCCTCATTTAATGTATATTTTCACCAAAAAGTGAAGTTTTCAAAAAGTCAGAAAATTGGCTGAAAGCGACTTAACATCAAGGACTCATCGGGCGAATCACTCTGGAACTGAAATCGGAATACTCACTGACATTTTCCCCTCTCCGAAAGTCTGAAAAATGATGGAAAAATGACTAAGTCCAAAAAACATTTTTTTCAACTCTTTTCAATTTTACCCCCATGGGATATATATTCTACCCACACACATTTGGAACTCTCCTGGGGTACCCTCACACATATTATTCCCTCATTTAATGGATATTTTCACCAAAAAGTGAAGTTTTCAAAAAGTCAGAAAATTGGCTGAAAACGCCTTAATATCAAGGAATCATCGGGCGAATCGCTCTGGTACTGAAATCGGAATGCTTACTGACATTTTCCCCTCTCCGAAAGTCTGAAAAATGATGGAAAAATGACTAAGTCCAAAAAATTTTTTATTTAACTTTATTCAATTTTACCCCTGTGGGATCTACATTCTACCCACACACATTTGGATCTCTCCTGGGGTACTCTCACACATATTATTCCCTCATTTAATGGATATTTTCACCAAAAAGTGAAGTTTTCAAAGTCAGAAAATTGGCTGAAAACGACTTAATATCAAGGACTGATCGGGCGAATCGCTCTGGAACTGAAATCGGAATGCTCACTGACATTTTTCCCTCTCCGAAAGTCTGAAAAATGATGGAAAAATGACTAAGTCCAAAAAACATTTTTTTCAACTTTTTTCAATTTTACCCCCATGGGATGAATATTCTACCCACACACATTTGGAACTCTCATGGGGTACCCTCACACATATTATTCCCTCATTTAATGGATATTTTCACCAAAAAATGAAGTTTTCAAAAAGTCAGAAAATTGGCTGAAAACGACTTAATATCAAGAATTCATCGGACGAATCGCTCTGGATCTGAAATCGGAATGCTCACTGACATTTTCCCCTCTCCGAAAGTCTGAAAAATGATGGAAAAATGACTAAGTCCAAAAAAATTTTTTTTAAACTTTTTTCAATTTTACCCCTGTGGGATATACATTCTACTCACACACATTTGGATCTCTCCTGGGGTACCCTCACACATATTATTCCCTCATTTAATGGATATTTTCACCAAAAAGTGAAGTTTTCAAAAAGTCAAAATTGCCTATAAACGACTTAATATCAAGGAATCATCGGGCGAATCGCTCTGGAACTGAAATCGGAATGCTCACTGACATTTTTCCCTCTCCGAAAGTCTGAAAAATGATGGAAAAATGACTAAGTCCAAAAAAATTTTTTTTAAAACTTTTTTCAATTTTACCCCTGTGGGATATACATTCTACCCACACACATTTGGAACTCTCCTGGGGTACCCTCACACAAATTATTCCCTCATTTAATGTATATTTTCACCAAAAAGTGAAGTTTTCAAAAAGTCAGAAAATTGGCTGAAAGCGACTTAACATCAAGGACTCATCGGGCGAATCACTCTGGAACTGAAATCGGAATACTCACTGACATTTTCCCCTCTCCGAAAGTCTGAAAAATGATGGAAAAATGACTAAGTCCAAAAAACATTTTTTTCAACTCTTTTCAATTTTACCCCCATGGGATATATATTCTACCCACACACATTTGGAACTCTCCTGGGGTACCCTCACACATATTATTCCCTCATTTAATGGATATTTTCACCAAAAAGTGAAGTTTTCAAAAAGTCAGAAAATTGGCTGAAAACGCCTTAATATCAAGGAATCATCGGGCGAATCGCTCTGGTACTGAAATCGGAATGCTTACTGACATTTTCCCCTCTCCGAAAGTCTGAAAAATGATGGAAAAATGACTAAGTCCAAAAAATTTTTTATTTAACTTTATTCAATTTTACCCCTGTGGGATATACATTCTACCCACACACATTTGGATCTCTCCTGGGGTACCCTCACACATATTATTCCCTCATTTAATGGATATTTTCACCAAAAAGTGAAGTTTTCAAAAAGTCAGAAAATTAGCTGAAAACGACTTAATATCAAGGACTCATTGGGCGAATCACTCTGGTACTGAAATCGGAATGCTCACTGACATTTTTCCCTCTCCGAAAGTCTGAAAAATGATGGAAAAATGACTAAGTCCAAAAAAATTTTTTTTAAAACTTTTTTCAATTTTACCCCTGTGGGATATACATTCTACCCACACACATTTGGAACTCTCCTGGGGTACCCTCACACATATTATTCCCTCATTTAATGTATATTTTCACCAAAAAGTGAAGTTTTCAAAAAGTCAGAAAATTGGCTGAAAACGACTTAACATCAAGGACTCATCGGGCGAATCACTCTGGAACTGAAATCGGAATACTCACTGACATTTTCCCCTCTCCGAAAGTCTGAAAAATGATGGAAAAATGACTAAGTCCAAAAAACATTTTTTTCAACTCTTTTCAATTTTACCCCCATGGGATATATATTCTACCCACACACATTTGGAACTCTCCTGGGGTACCCTCACACATATTATTCCCTCATTTAATGGATATTTTCACCAAAAAGTGAAGTTTTCAAAAAGTCAGAAAATTGGCTGAAAACGCCTTAATATCAAGGAATCATCGGGCGAATCGCTCTGGTACTGAAATCGGAATGCTCACTGACATTTTTCCCTCTCCGAAAGTCTGAAAAATGATGGAAAAATGACTAAGTCCAAAAAAATTTTTTTTAAAACTTTTTTCAATTTTACCCCTGTGGGATATACATTCTACCCACACACATTTGGAACTCTCCTGGGGTACCCTCACACAAATTATTCCCTCATTTAATGTATATTTTCACCAAAAAGTGAAGTTTTCAAAAAGTCAGAAAATTGGCTGAAAGCGACTTAACATCAAGGACTCATCGGGCGAATCACTCTGGAACTGAAATCGGAATACTCACTGACATTTTCCCCTCTCCGAAAGTCTGAAAAATGATGGAAAAATGACTAAGTCCAAAAAACATTTTTTTCAACTCTTTTCAATTTTACCCCCATGGGATATATTTTCTACCCACACACATTTGGAACTCTCCTGGGGTACCCTCACACATATTATTCCCTCATTTAATGGATATTTTCACCAAAAAGTGAAGTTTTCAAAAAGTCAGAAAATTGGCTGAAAACGCCTTAATATCAAGGAATCATCGGGCGAATCGCTCTGGTACTGAAATCGGAATGCTTACTGACATTTTCCCCTCTCCGAAAGTCTGAAAAATGATGGAAAAATGACTAAGTCCAAAAAATTTTTTATTTAACTTTATTCAATTTTACCCCTGTGGGATCTACATTCTACCCACACACATTTGGATCTCTCCTGGGGTACTCTCACACATATTATTCCCTCATTTAATGGATATTTTCACCAAAAAGTGAAGTTTTCAAAGTCAGAAAATTGGCTGAAAACGACTTAATATCAAGGACTGATCGGGCGAATCGCTCTGGAACTGAAATCGGAATGCTCACTGACATTTTTCCCTCTCCGAAAGTCTGAAAAATGATGGAAAAATGACTAAGTCCAAAAAACATTTTTTTCAACTTTTTTCAATTTTACCCCCATGGGATGAATATTCTACCCACACACATTTGGAACTCTCATGGGGTACCCTCACACATATTATTCCCTCATTTAATGGATATTTTCACCAAAAAATGAAGTTTTCAAAAAGTCAGAAAATTGGCTGAAAACGACTTAATATCAAGAATTCATCGGACGAATCGCTCTGGATCTGAAATCGGAATGCTCACTGACATTTTCCCCTCTCCGAAAGTCTGAAAAATGATGGAAAAATGACTAAGTCCAAAAAAATTTTTTTTAAACTTTTTTCAATTTTACCCCTGTGGGATATACATTCTACTCACACACATTTGGATCTCTCCTGGGGTACCCTCACACATATTATTCCCTCATTTAATGGATATTTTCACCAAAAAGTGAAGTTTTCAAAAAGTCAAAATTGCCTATAAACGACTTAATATCAAGGAATCATCGGGCGAATCGCTCTGGAACTGAAATCGGAATGCTCACTGACATTTTTCCCTCTCCGAAAGTCTGAAAAATGATGGAAAAATGACTAAGTCCAAAAAAATTTTTTTTAAAACTTTTTTCAATTTTACCCCTGTGGGATATACATTCTACCCACACACATTTGGAACTCTCCTGGGGTACCCTCACACAAATTATTCCCTCATTTAATGTATATTTTCACCAAAAAGTGAAGTTTTCAAAAAGTCAGAAAATTGGCTGAAAGCGACTTAACATCAAGGACTCATCGGGCGAATCACTCTGGAACTGAAATCGGAATACTCACTGACATTTTCCCCTCTCCGAAAGTCTGAAAAATGATGGAAAAATGACTAAGTCCAAAAAACATTTTTTTCAACTCTTTTCAATTTTACCCCCATGGGATATATATTCTACCCACACACATTTGGAACTCTCCTGGGGTACCCTCACACATATTATTCCCTCATTTAATGGATATTTTCACCAAAAAGTGAAGTTTTCAAAAAGTCAGAAAATTGGCTGAAAACGCCTTAATATCAAGGAATCATCGGGCGAATCGCTCTGGTACTGAAATCGGAATGCTTACTGACATTTTCCCCTCTCCGAAAGTCTGAAAAATGATGGAAAAATGACTAAGTCCAAAAAATTTTTTATTTAACTTTATTCAATTTTACCCCTGTGGGATCTACATTCTACCCACACACATTTGGATCTCTCCTGGGGTACTCTCACACATATTATTCCCTCATTTAATGGATATTTTCACCAAAAAGTGAAGTTTTCAAAGTCAGAAAATTGGCTGAAAACGACTTAATATCAAGGACTGATCGGGCGAATCGCTCTGGAACTGAAATCGGAATGCTCACTGACATTTTTCCCTCTCCGAAAGTCTGAAAAATGATGGAAAAATGACTAAGTCCAAAAAACATTTTTTTCAACTTTTTTCAATTTTACCCCCATGGGATGAATATTCTACCCACACACATTTGGAACTCTCATGGGGTACCCTCACACATATTATTCCCTCATTTAATGGATATTTTCACCAAAAAATGAAGTTTTCAAAAAGTCAGAAAATTGGCTGAAAACGACTTAATATCAAGGACTCATCGGGCGAATCGCTCTGAAACTGAAATCGGAATGCTCACTGACATTTTTCCCTCTCCGAAAGTCTGAAAAATGATGGAAAAATGACTAAGTCCAAAAAAATTTTTTTAAACTTTTTTCAATTTTACCCCCATGGGATATATATTCTACCCACACACATTTGGAACTCTCCTGGGGTACCCTCACACATATTATTCCCTCATTTAATGGATATTTTCACCAAAAAGTGAAGTTTTCAAAAAGTCAGAAAATTGGCTGAAAACGACTTAATATCAAGAATTCATCGGACGAATCGCTCTGGATCTGAAATCGGAATGCTCACTGACATTTTCCCCTCTCCGAAAGTCTGAAAAATGATGGAAAAATGACTAAGTCCAAAAAAATTTTTTTTAAACTTTTTTCAATTTTACCCCTGTGGGATATACATTCTACTCACACACATTTGGATCTCTCCTGGGGTACCCTCACACATATTATTCCCTCATTTAATGGATATTTTCACCAAAAAGTGAAGTTTTCAAAAAGTCAAAATTGCCTATAAACGACTTAATATCAAGGAATCATCGGGCGAATCGCTCTGGAACTGAAATCGGAATGCTCACTGACATTTTTCCCTCTCCAAAAGTCTGAAAAATGATGGAAAAATGACTAAGTCCCAAAAAATTTTTTTAAAACTTTTTTCAATTTTACCCCCATGGGATATATATTCTACCCACACACATTTGGAACTTTCCTGGGGTACCCTCACACATATTATTCCCTCATTTAATGGATATTTTCACCAAAAAGTGAAGTTTTCAAAAAGTCAGAAAATTGGCTGAAAACGACTTAATATCAAGGACTCATCGGGCGAATCACTCTGGAACTGAAATCGGAATACTCACTGACATTTTCCCCTCTCCGAAAGTCTGAAAAATGATGGAAAAATGACTAAGTCCAAAAAACATTTTTTTCAACTTTTTTCAATTTTACCCCCATGGGATAAATATTCTACCCACACACATTTGGAACTCTCATGGGGTACCCTCACACATATTATTCCCTCATTTAATGGATATTTTCACCAAAAAGTGAAGTTTTCAAAAAGTCAGAAAATTAGTTGAAAACGACTTAATATCAAGGACTCATCGGGGCAAATCGCTCTGGAACTGAAATCGGAATGCTCACTGACATTTTCCCCTCTCCGAAAGTCTGAAAAATGATGGAAAAATGACTAACTCCAAAAAACATTTTTTTCAACTTTTTTCAATTTTACCCCCGTGGGATATATATTCTACCCACACACATTTGGAACTCTCCTGGGGTACCCTCACATATATTATGCCCCCATTTAATGGATATTTTCACCAAAAAGTGAAGTTTTCAAAAAGTCAAAATTGGCTATAAACGACCTAATATCAAGGACTCATCGGGCGAATCGCTCTGGAACTGAAATCGGAATGCTCACTGACATTTTCCCCTCTCCGAAAGTCTGAAAAATTATGGAAAAATGACTAAGTCCAAAAAATTTTTTATTTAACTTTATTCAATTTTACCCCTGTGGGATATACATTCTACCCACACACATTTGGATCTCTCCTGGGGTACCCTCACACATATTATTCCCTCATTTAATGGATATTTTCACCAAAAAGTGAAGTTTTCAAAAAGTCAGAAAATTGGCTGAAAACGCCTTAATATCAAGGAATCATCGGGCGAATCACTCTGGAACTGAAATCGGAATGCTCACTGACATTTTCCCCTCTCCGAAAGTCTGAAAAATGATGGAAAAATGACTAAGTCCAAAAAAATTTTTTTAAACTTTTTTCAATTTTACCCCCATGGGATATATATTCTACCCACACACATTTGGAACTCTCCTGGGGTACCCTCACACATATTATTCCCTCATTTAATGGATATTTTCACCAAAAAGTGAAGTTTTCAAAAAGTCAGAAAATTGGCTGAAAATGACTTAATATCAAGAATTCATCGGACGAATCGCTCTGGATCTGAAATCGGAATGCTCTCTGACATTTTCCCCTCTCCGAAAGTCTGAAAAATGATGGAAAAATGACTAAGTCCAAAAAACATTTTTTTCAACTTTTTTCAATTTTACCCCCGTGGATTATATATTCTACCCACACACATTTGGAAATCTCCTGGCGTACCCTCGCACATATTATTCCCTCATTTAATGGATATTTTCACCAAAAAGTGAAGTTTTCAAAAAGTCAGAAAATTAGTTGAAAACGACTTAATATCAAGGACTCATCGGGCGAATCACTCTGGAACTGAAATCGGAATACTCACTGACATTTTCCCCTCTCCGAAAGTCTGAAAAATGATGGAAAAATGACTAAGTCCAAAAAAAATTTTTTTCAACTTTTTTCAATTTTACCCCTGTGGGATATACATTCTACCCACACACATTTGTATCTCTCCTGGGGTACCCTCACACATATTATTTCCTCATTTAATGGATATTTTCACCAAAAAGTGAAGTTTTCAAAAAGTCAGAAAATTGGCTGAAAACGACTTAATATCAAGGACTCATCGGGCGAATCACTCTGGAACTGAAATCGGAATACTCACTGACATTTTCCCCTCTCCGAAAGTCTGAAAAATGATGGAAAAATGACTAAGTCCAAAAAAAATTTTTTTAAAACTTTTTTCAATTTTACCCCCATGGGATATATATTCTACCCACACACATTTGGAACTCTCCTGGGGTACCCTCACACATATTATTCCCTCATTTAATGGATATTTTCACCAAAAAGTGAAGTTTTCAAAAAGTCAGAAAATTGGCTGAAAACGCCTTAATATCAAGGAATCATCGGGCGAATCGCTCTGGAACTGAAATCGGAATGCTCACTGACATTTTCCCCTCTCCGAAAGTCTGAAAAATGATGGAAAAATGACTAAGTCCAAAAAATGTTTTATTTAACTTTATTCAATTTTACCCCTGTGGGATATACATTCTACCCACACACATTTGGATCTCTCCTGTGGTACCCTCACACATATTATTCCCTCATTTAATGGATATTTTCACCAAAAAGTGAAGTTTTCAAAAAGTCAGAAAATTAGCTGAAAACGACTTAATATCAAGGACTCATTGGGCGAATCACTCTGGAACTGAAATCGGAATACTCACTGACATTTTCCCCTCTCCGAAAGTCTGAAAAATGATGGAAAAATGACTAAGACCAAAAAACATTTTTTTTAACTTTTTTCAATTTTACCCCCATGGGATAAATATTCTACCCACACACATTTGGAACTCTCATGGGGTACCCTCACACATATTATTCCCTCATTTAATGGATATTTTCACCAAAAAGTGAAGTTTTCAAAAAGTCAGAAAATTGGCTGAAAATGACTTAATATCAAGAATTCATTGGACGAATCGCTCTGGATCTGAAATCGGAATGCTCACTGACATTTTCCCCTCTCCGAAAGTCTGAAAAATGATGGAAAAATGACTAAGTCCAAAAAACATTTTTTTCAACTTTTTTCAATTTTACCCCCGTGGGATATATATTCTACCCACACACATTTGGAACTCTCCTGGGGTACCCTCGCACATATTATTTCCTCATTTAATGGATATTTTCACCAAAAAGTGAAGTTTTCAAAAAGTCAGAAAATTGGCTGAAAACGACTTAATATCAAGGACTCATCGGGCGAATCACTCTGGAACTGAAATCGGAATGCTCACTGACATTTTTCCCTCTCCGAAAGTCTGAAAAATGATGGAAAAATGACTAAGTCCAAAAAAATTTTTTTTAAAACTTTTTTCAATTTTACCCCCGTGGGATATATATTCTACCCACACACATTTGGAACTCTCCTGGGGTACCCTCACACATATTATTCCCTCATTTAATGGATATTTTCACCAAAAAATGAAGTTTTCAAAAAGTCAGAAAATTGGCTGAAAACGACTTAATATCAAGGACTCATCGTGCGAATCGCTCTGAAACTGAAATCGGAATGCTCACTGACATTTTTCCCTCTCCGAAAGTCTGAAAAATGATGGAAAAATGACTAAGTCCAAAAAACATTTTTTTCAACTTTTTTCAATTTTACCCCCGTGGATTATATATTCTACCCACACACATTTGGAAATCTCCTGGCGTACCCTCGCACATATTATTCCCTTATTTAATGGATATTTTCACCAAAAAGTGAAGTTTTCAAAAAGTCAAAAAAATTAGTTGAAAACGACTTAATATCAAGGACTCATCGGGGCAAATCGCTCTGGAACTGAAATCGGAATGCTCACTGACATTTTCCCCTCTCCGAAAGTCTGAAAAATGATGGAAAAATGACTAAGTCCAAAAAACATTTTTTTCAACTTTTTTCAATTTTACCCCCGTGGGATATATATTCTACCCACACACATTTGGAACTCTCCTGGGGTACCCTCGCACATATTATTTCCTCATTTAATGGATATTTTCACCAAAAAGTGAAGTTTTCAAAAAGTCAGAAAATTGGCTGAAAACGACTTAGTATCAAGGACTCATCGGGCGAATCACTCTGGAACTGAAATCGGAATACTCACTGACATTTTCCCCTCTCCGAAAGTCTGAAAAATGATGGAAAAATGACTAAGTCCAAAAAAAATTTTTTTCAACTTTTTTCAATTTTACCCCTGTGGGATATACATTCTACCCACACACATTTGTATCTCTCCTGGGGTACCCTCACACATATTATTTCCTCATTTAATGGATATTTTCACCAAAAAGTGAAGTTTTCAAAAAGTCAGAAAATTGGCTGAAAACGACTTAATATCAAGGACTCATCGGGCGAATCACTCTGGAACTGAAATCGGAATACTCACTGATATTTTCCCCTCTCCGAAAGTCTGAAAAATGATGGAAAAATGACTAAGTCCAAAAAAAATTTTTTTAAAACTTTTTTCAATTTTACCCCCATGGAATATATATTCTACCCACACACATTTGGAACTCTCCTGGGGTACCCTCACACATATTATTCCCTCATTTAATGGATATTTTCACCAAAAAGTGAAGTTTTCAAAAAGTCAGAAAATTGGCTGAAAACGCCTTAATATCAAGGAATCATCGGGCGAATCGCTCTGGAACTGAAATCGGAATGCTCACTGACATTTTCCCCTCTCCGAAAGTCTGAAAAATGATGGAAAAATGACTAAGTCCAAAAAATGTTTTATTTAACTTTATTCAATTTTACCCCTGTGGGATATACATTCTACCCACACACATTTGGATCTCTCCTGTGGTACCCTCACACATATTATTCCCTCATTTAATGGATATTTTCACCAAAAAGTGAAGTTTTCAAAAAGTCAGAAAATTAGCTGAAAACGACTTAATATCAAGGACTCATTGGCCGAATCACTCTGGAACTGAATTCGGAATACTCACTGACATTTTCCCCTCTCTGAAAGTCTGAAAAATGATGGAAAAATGACTAAGTCCAAAAAACATTTTTTTCAACTTTTTTCAATTTTACCCCCATGGGATAAATATTCTACCCACACACATTTGGAACTCTCATGGGGTACCCTCACACATATTATTCCCTCATTTAATGGATATTTTCACCAAAAAATGAAGTTTTCAAAAAGTCAGAAAATTGGCTGAAAATGACTTAATATCAAGGACTCATCGGGCGAATCGCTCTGAAACTGAAATCGGAATGCTCACTGACATTTTTCCCTCTCCGAAAGTCTGAAAAATGATGGAAAAATGACTAAGTCCAAAAAAATTTTTTTAAACTTTTTTCAATTTTACCCCCATGGGATATATATTCTACCCACACACATTTGGAACTCTCCTGGGGTACCCTCACACATATTATTCCCTCATTTAATGGATATTTTCACCAAAAAGTGAAGTTTTCAAAAAGTCAGAAAATTGGCTGAAAATGACTTAATATCAAGAATTCATCGGACGAATCGCTCTGGATCTGAAATCGGAATGCTCACTGACATTTTCCCCTCTCCAAAAGTCTGAAAAATGATGGAAAAATGACTAAGTCCAAAAAACATTTTTTTCAACTTTTTTCAATTTTACCCCCGTGGATTATATATTCTACCCACACACATTTGGAAATCTCCTGGCGTACCCTCGCACATATTATTCCCTCATTTAATGGATATTTTCACCAAAAAGTGAAGTTTTCAAAAAGTCAGAAAATTAGTTGAAAACGACTTAATATCAAGGACTCATCGGGGCAAATCGCTCTGGAACTGAAATCGGAATGCTCACTGACATTTTCCCCTCTCCGAAAGTCTGAAAAATGATGGAAAAATGACTAAGTCCAAAAAACATTTTTTTCAACTTTTTTCAATTTTACCCCCGTGGGATATATATTCTACCCACACACATTTGGAACTCTCCTGGGGTACCCTCGCACATATTATTCCCTCATTTAATGGATATTTTTACCAAAAAGTGAAGTTTTCAAAAAGTCAAAATTGCCTATAAACGACTTAATATCAAGGACTCATCGGGCGAATCGCTCTGAAACTGAAATCGGAATGCTCACTGACATTTTTCCCTCTCCGAAAGTCTGAAAAATGATGGAAAAATGACTAAGTCCAAAAAAATTTTTTTAAACTTTTTTCAATTTTACCCCCATGGGATATATATTCTACCCACACACATTTGGAACTCTCCTGGGGTACCCTCACACATATTATTCCCTCATTTAATGGATATTTTCACCAAAAAGTGAAGTTTTCAAAAAGTCAGAAAATTGGCTGAAAACGACTTAATATCAAGGACTCATCGGGCGAATCGCTCTGGTTCTGAAATCGGAATGCTCACTGACATTTTCCCCTCTCCGAAAGTCTGAAAAATGATGGAAAAATGACTAAGTCCAAAAAAATTTTTTTTTAACTTTTTAAAATTTTACCCCTGTGGGATATACATTCTACTCACACACATTTGGATCTCTCCTGGGGTACCCTCACACATATTATTCCCTCATTTAATGGATATTTTCACCAAAAAGTGAAGTTTTCAAAAAGTCAAAATTGCCTATAAACGACTTAATATCAAGGACTCATCGGGCGAATCGCTCTGGAACTGAAATCGGAATGCTCACTGACATTTTTCCCTCTCCAAAAGTCTGAAAAATGATGGAAAAATGACTAAGTCCCAAAAAATTTTTTTAAAACTTTTTTCAATTTTACCCCCATGGGATATATATTCTACCCACACACATTTGGAACTCTCCTGGGGTACCCTCACACATATTATTCCCTCATTTAATGGATATTTTCACCAAAAAGTGAAGTTTTCAAAAAGTCAGAAAATTGGCTGAAAACGACTTAATATCAAGGACTCATCGGGCGAATCACTCTGGAACTGAAATCGGAATACTCACTGACATTTTCCCCTCTCCGAAAGTCTGAAAAATGATGGAAAAAAGACTAAGTCCAAAAAACATTTTTTTCAACTTTTTTCAATTTTACCCCCATGGGATAAATATTCTACCCACACACATTTGGAACTCTCATGGGGTACCCTCACACATATTATTCCCTCATTTAATGGATATTTTCACCAAAAAGTGAAGTTTTCAAAAAGTCAGAAAATTTTCTGAAAACGACTTAATATCAAGGACTGATCGGGCGAATCGCTCTGGAACTGAAATCGGAATGCTCACTGACATTTTTCCCTCTCCGAAAGTCTGAAAAATGATGGAAAAATGACTAAGTCCAAAAAACATTTTTTTTCAACTTTTTTCAATTTTACCCCCGTGGATTATATATTCTACCCACACACATTTGGAAATCTCCTGGCGTACCCTCGCACATTTTATTCCCTCATTTAATGGATATTTTCACCAAAAAGTGAAGTTTTCACAAAGTCCGAAAATTAGTTGAAAACGACTTAATATCAAGGACTCATCGGGGCAAATCGCTCTGGAACTGAAATCGGAATGCTCACTGACATTTTCCCCTCTCCGAAAGTCTGAAAAATGATGGAAAAATGACTAAGTCCAAAAAACATTTTTTTCAACTTTTTTCAATTTTACCCCCGTGGGATATATATTCTACCCACACACATTTGGAACTCTCCTGGGGTACCCTCGCACATATTATTCCCTCATTTAATGGATATTTTTACCAAAAAGTGAAGTTTTCAAAAAGTCAGAAAATTGGCTGAAAACGACTTAGTATCAAGGACTCATCGGGCGAATCACTCTGGAACTGAAATCGGAATACTCACTGACATTTTCCCCTCTCCGAAAGTCTGAAAAATGCTGGAAAAATGACTAAGTCCAAAAAAATTTTTTTTCAACTTTTTTCAATTTTACCCCTGTGGGATATACATTCTACCCACACACATTTGTATCTCTCCTGGGGTACCCTCACACATATTATTTCCTCATTTAATGGATATTTTCACCAAAAAGTGAAGTTTTCAAAAAGTCAGAAAATTGGCTGAAAACGACTTAATATCAAGGACTCATCGCGCGAATCACTCTGGAACTGAAATCGGAATGCTCACTGACATTTTCCCCTCTCCAAAAGTCTGAAAAATGATGGAAAAATGACTAAGTCCAAAAAATGTTTTATTTAACTTTATTCAATTTTACCCCTGTGGGATATACATTCTACCCACACACATTTGGATCTCTCCTGTGGTACCCTCACACATATTATTCCCTCATTCAATGGATATTTTCACCAAAAAGTGAAGTTTTCAAAAAGTCAGAAAATTAGCTGAAAACGACTTAATATCAAGGACTCATTGGGCGAATCACTCTGGAACTGAAATCGGAATACTCACTGACATTTTCCCCTCTCCGAAAGTCTGAAAAATGATGGAAAAATGACTAAGTCCAAAAAACATTTTTTTCAACTTTTTTCAATTTTACCCCCATGGGATAAATATTCTACCCACACACATTTGGAACTCTCATGGGGTACCCTCACACATATTATTCCCTCATTTAATGGATATTTTCACCAAAAAATGAAGTTTTCAAAAAGTCAGAAAATTGGCTGAAAACGACTTAATATCAAGGACTCATCGGGCGAATCGCTCTGAAACTGAAATCGGAATGCTCACTGACATTTTTCCCTCTCCGAAAGTCTGAAAAATGATGGAAAAATGACTAAGTCCAAAAAAATTTTTTTAAACTTTTTTCAATTTTACCCCCATGGGATATATATTCTACCCACACACATTTGGAACTCTCCTGGGGTACCCTCACACATATTATTCCCTCGTTTAATGGATATTTTCACCAAAAAGTGAAGTTTTCAAAAAGTCAGAAAATTGGCTGAAAACGACTTAATATCATGAATTCATCAGACGAATCGCTCTGGATCTGAAATCGGAATGCTCACTGACATTTTCCCCTCTCCGAAAGTCTGAAAAATGATGGAAAAATGACTAAGTCCAAAAAAATTTTTTTTTAACTTTTTTCAATTTTACCCCTGTGGGATATACATTCTACTCACACACATTTGGATCTCTCCTGGGGTACCCTCACACATATTATTCCCTCATTTAATGGATATTTTCACCAAAAAGTGAAGTTTTCAAAAAGTCAAAATTGCCTATAAACGACTTAATATCAAGGACTCATCGGGCGAATCGCTCTGGAACTGAAATCGGAATGCTCACTGACATTTTTCCCTCTCCAAAAGACTGAAAAATGATGGAAAAATGACTAAGTCCCAAAAAATTTTTTTAAAACTTTTTTCAATTTTACCCCCATGGGATATATATTCTACCCACACACATTTGGAACTCTCCTGGGGTACCCTCACACATATTATTCCCTCATTTAATGGATATTTTCACCAAAAAGTAAAGTTTTCAAAAAGTCAGAAAATTGGCTGAAAACGACTTAATATCAAGGACTCATCGGGCAAATCACTCTGGAACTGAAATCGGAATACTCACTGACATTTTCCCCTCTCCGAAAGTCTGAAAAATGATGGAAAAATGACTAAGTCCAAAAAACATTTTTTTCAACTTTTTTCAATTTTGCCCCCATGGGATAAATATTCTGCCCACACACATTTGGAACTCTCCTGGGGTACCCTCACACATATTATTCCCTCATTTAATGGATATTTTCACCAAAAAGTGAAGTTTTCAAAAAGTCAGAAAATTGGCTGAAAACGACTTAATATCAAGGACTCATCGGGCGAATCACTCTGGAACTGAAATCGGAATACTCACTGACATTTTCCCCTCTCCGAAAGTCTGAAAAATGATGGAAAAAAGACTAAGTCCAAAAAACATTTTTTTCAACTTTTTTCAATTTTACCCCCATGGGATAAATATTCTACCCACACACATTTGGAACTCTCATGGGGTACCCTCACTCATATTATTCCCTCATTTAATGGATATTTTCACCAAAAAGTGAAGTTTTCAAAAAGTCAGAAAATTTTCTGAAAACGACTTAATATCAAGGACTGATCGGGCGAATCGCTCTGGAACTGAAATCGGAATGCTCACTGACATTTTTCCCTCTCCGAAAGTCTGAAAAATGATGGAAAAATGACTAAGTCCAAAAAACATTTTTTTTCAACTTTTTTCAATTTTACCCCCGTGGATTATATATTCTACCCACACACATTTGGAAATCTCCTGGCGTACCCTCGCACATATTATTCCCTCATTTAATGGATATTTTCACCAAAAAGTGAAGTTTTCAAAAAGTCCGAAAATTAGTTGAAAACGACTTAATATCAAGGACTCATCGGGGCAAATCGCTCTGGAACTGAAATCGCAATGCTCACTGACATTTTCCCCTCTCCGAAAGTCTGAAAAATGATGGAAAAATGACTAAGTCCAAAAAACATTTTTTTCAACTTTTTTCAATTTTACCCCCGTGGGATATATATTCTACCCACACACATTTGGAACTCTCCTAGGGTACCCTCGCACATATTATTCCCTCATTTAATGGATATTTTTACCAAAAAGTGAAGTTTTCAAAAAGTCAGAAAACTGGCTGAAAACGACTTAGTATCAAGGACTCATCGGGCGAATCACTCTGGAACTGAAATCGGAATACTCACTGACATTTTCCCCTCTCCGAAAGTCTGAAAAATGCTGGAAAAATGACTAAGTCCAAAAAAAATTTTTTTCAACTTTTTTCAATTTTACCCCTGTGGGATATACATTCTACCCACACACATTTGGATCTCTCCTGGGGTACCCTCACACATATTATTTCCTCATTTAATGGATATTTTCACCAAAAAGTGAAGTTTTCAAAAAGTCAGAAAATTGGCTGAAAACGACTTAATATCAAGGACTAATCGCGCGAATCACTCTGGAACTGAAATCGGAATGCTCACTGACATTTTCCCCTCTCCAAAAGTCTGAAAAATGATGGAAAAATGACTAAGTCCAAAAAACATTTTTTTAAAACTTTTTTCAATTTTACCCCCATGTTATATATATTCTACCCACACACATTTGGAACTCTCCTGGGGTACCCTCACACATATTATTCCCTCATTTAATGGATATTTTCACCAAAAAGTGAAGTTTTCAAAAAGTCAGAAAATTGGCTGAAAACGCCTTAATATCAAGGAATCATCGGGCGAATCGCTCTGGAACTGAAATCGGAATGCTCACTGACATTTTCCCCTCTCCGAAAGTCTGAAAAATGATGGAAAAATGACTAAGTCCAAAAAATGTTTTATTTAACTTTATTCAATTTTACCCCTGTGGGATATACATTCTACCCACACACATTTGGATCTCTCCTGTGGTACCCTCACACATATTATTCCCTCATTTAATGGATATTTTCACCAAAAAGTGAAGTTTTCAAAAAGTCAGAAAATTAGCTGAAAACGACTTAATATCAAGGACTCATTGGGCGAATCACTCTGGAACTGAAATCGGAATACTCACTGACATTTTCCCCTCTCCGAAAGTCTGAAAAATGATGGAAAAATGACTAAGTCCAAAAAACATTTTTTTCAACTTTTTTCAATTTTACCCCCATGGGATAAATATTCTACCCACACACATTTGGAACTCTCATGGGGTACCCTCACACATATTATTCCCTCATTTAATGGATATTTTCACCAAAAAATGAAGTTTTCAAAAAGTCAGAAAATTGGCTGAAAACGACTTAATATCAAGGACTCATCGGGCGAATCGCTCTGAAACTGAAATCGGAATGCTCACTGACATTTTTCCCTCTCCGAAAGTCTGAAAAATGATGGAAAAATGACTAAGTCCAAAAAAATTTTTTTAAACTTTTTTCAATTTTACCCCCATGGGATATATATTCTACCCACACACATTTGGAACTCTCCTGGGGTACCCTCACACATATTATTCCCTCGTTTAATGGATATTTTCACCAAAAAGTGAAGTTTTCAAAAAGTCAGAAAATTGGCTGAAAACGACTTAATATCATGAATTCATCAGACGAATCGCTCTGGATCTGAAATCGGAATGCTCACTGACATTTTCCCCTCTCCGAAAGTCTGAAAAATGATGGAAAAATGACTAAGTCCAAAAAAATTTTTTTTTAACTTTTTTCAATTTTACCCCTGTGGGATATACATTCTACTCACACACATTTGGATCTCTCCTGGGGTACCCTCACACATATTATTCCCTCATTTAATGGATATTTTCACCAAAAAGTGAAGTTTTCAAAAAGTCAAAATTGCCTATAAACGACTTAATATCAAGGACTCATCGGGCGAATCGCTCTGGAACTGAAATCGGAATGCTCACTGACATTTTTCCCTCTCCAAAAGACTGAAAAATGATGGAAAAATGACTAAGTCCCAAAAAATTTTTTTAAAACTTTTTTCAATTTTACCCCCATGGGATATATATTCTACCCACACACATTTGGAACTCTCCTGGGGTACCCTCACACATATTATTCCCTCATTTAATGGATATTTTCACCAAAAAGTAAAGTTTTCAAAAAGTCAGAAAATTGGCTGAAAACGACTTAATATCAAGGACTCATCGGGCAAATCACTCTGGAACTGAAATCGGAATACTCACTGACATTTTCCCCTCTCCGAAAGTCTGAAAAATGATGGAAAAATGACTAAGTCCAAAAAACATTTTTTTCAACTTTTTTCAATTTTGCCCCCATGGGATAAATATTCTGCCCACACACATTTGGAACTCTCCTGGGGTACCCTCACACATATTATTCCCTCATTTAATGGATATTTTCACCAAAAAGTGAAGTTTTCAAAAAGTCAGAAAATTGGCTGAAAACGACTTAATATCAAGGACTCATCGGGCGAATCACTCTGGAACTGAAATCGGAATACTCACTGACATTTTCCCCTCTCCGAAAGTCTGAAAAATGATGGAAAAAAGACTAAGTCCAAAAAACATTTTTTTCAACTTTTTTCAATTTTACCCCCATGGGATAAATATTCTACCCACACACATTTGGAACTCTCATGGGGTACCCTCACTCATATTATTCCCTCATTTAATGGATATTTTCACCAAAAAGTGAAGTTTTCAAAAAGTCAGAAAATTTTCTGAAAACGACTTAATATCAAGGACTGATCGGGCGAATCGCTCTGGAACTGAAATCGGAATGCTCACTGACATTTTTCCCTCTCCGAAAGTCTGAAAAATGATGGAAAAATGACTAAGTCCAAAAAACATTTTTTTTCAACTTTTTTCAATTTTACCCCCGTGGATTATATATTCTACCCACACACATTTGGAAATCTCCTGGCGTACCCTCGCACATATTATTCCCTCATTTAATGGATATTTTCACCAAAAAGTGAAGTTTTCAAAAAGTCCGAAAATTAGTTGAAAACGACTTAATATCAAGGACTCATCGGGGCAAATCGCTCTGGAACTGAAATCGCAATGCTCACTGACATTTTCCCCTCTCCGAAAGTCTGAAAAATGATGGAAAAATGACTAAGTCCAAAAAACATTTTTTTCAACTTTTTTCAATTTTACCCCCGTGGGATATATATTCTACCCACACACATTTGGAACTCTCCTAGGGTACCCTCGCACATATTATTCCCTCATTTAATGGATATTTTTACCAAAAAGTGAAGTTTTCAAAAAGTCAGAAAACTGGCTGAAAACGACTTAGTATCAAGGACTTATCGGGCGAATCACTCTGGAACTGAAATCGGAATACTCACTGACATTTTCCCCTCTCCGAAAGTCTGAAAAATGCTGGAAAAATGACTAAGTCCAAAAAAAATTTTTTTCAACTTTTTTCAATTTTACCCCTGTGGGATATACATTCTACCCACACACATTTGGATCTCTCCTGGGGTACCCTCACACATATTATTTCCTCATTTAATGGATATTTTCACCAAAAAGTGAAGTTTTCAAAAAGTCAGAAAATTGGCTGAAAACGACTTAATATCAAGGACTAATCGCGCGAATCACTCTGGAACTGAAATCGGAATGCTCACTGACATTTTCCCCTCTCCAAAAGTCTGAAAAATGATGGAAAAATGACTAAGTCCAAAAAACATTTTTTTAAAACTTTTTTCAATTTTACCCCCATGTTATATATATTCTACCCACACACATTTGGAACTCTCCTGGGGTACCCTCACACATATTATTCCCTCATTTAATGGATATTTTCACCAAAAAGTGAAGTTTTCAAAAAGTCAGAAAATTGGCTGAAAACGCCTTAATATCAAGGAATCATCGGGCGAATCGCTCTGGAACTGAAATCGGAATGCTCACTGACATTTTCCCCTCTCCGAAAGTCTGAAAAATGATGGAAAAATGACTAAGTCCAAAAAATGTTTTATTTAACTTTATTCAATTTTACCCCTGTGGGATATACATTCTACCCACACACATTTGGATCTCTCCTGTGGTACCCTCACACATATTATTCCCTCATTTAATGGATATTTTCACCAAAAAGTGAAGTTTTCAAAAAGTCAGAAAATTAGCTGAAAACGACTTAATATCAAGGACTCATTGGGCGAATCACTCTGGAACTGAAATCGGAATACTCACTGACATTTTCCCCTCTCCGAAAGTCTGAAAAATGATGGAAAAATGACTAAGTCCAAAAAACATTTTTTTCAACTTTTTTCAATTTTACCCCCATGGGATAAATATTCTACCCACACACATTTGGAACTCTCATGGGGTACCCTCACACATATTATTCCCTCATTTAATGGATATTTTCACCAAAAAATGAAGTTTTCAAAAAGTCAGAAAATTGGCTGAAAACGACTTAATATCAAGGACTCATCGGGCGAATCGCTCTGAAACTGAAATCGGAATGCTCACTGACATTTTTCCCTCTCCGAAAGTCTGAAAAATGATGGAAAAATGACTAAGTCCAAAAAAATTTTTTTAAACTTTTTTCAATTTTACCCCCATGGGATATATATTCTACCCACACACATTTGGAACTCTCCTGGGGTACCCTCACACATATTATTCCCTCATTTAATGGATATTTTCACCAAAAAGTGAAGTTTTCAAAAAGTCAGAAAATTGGCTGAAAACGACTTAATATCATGAATTCATCGGACGAATCGCTCTGGATCTGAAATCGGAATGCTCACTGACATTTTCCCCTCTCCGAAAGTCTGAAAAATGATGGAAAAATGACTAAGTCCAAAAAAATTTTTTTTTTACTTTTTTCAATTTTACCCCTGTGGGATATACATTCTACTCACACACATTTGGATCTCTCCTGGGGTACCCTCACACATATTATTCCCTCATTTAATGGATATTTTCACCAAAAAGTGAAGTTTTCAAAAAGTCAAAATTGCCTATAAACGACTTAATATCAAGGACTCATCGGGCGAATCGCTCTGGAACTGAAATCGGAATGCTCACTGACATTTTTCCCTCTCCAAAAGTCTGAAAAATGATGGAAAAATGACTAAGTCCCAAAAAATTTTTTTAAAACTTTTTTCAATTTTACCCCCATGGGATATATATTCTACCCACACACATTTGGAACTCTCCTGGGGTACCCTCACACATATTATTCCCTCATTTAATGGATATTTTCACCAAAAAGTAAAGTTTTCAAAAAGTCAGAAAATTGGCTGAAAACGACTTAATATCTAGGACTCATCGGGCAAATCACTCTGGAACTGAAATCGGAATACTCACTGACATTTTCCCCTCTCCGAAAGTCTGAAAAATGATGGAAAAATGACTAAGTCCAAAAAACATTTTTTTCAACTTTTTTCAATTTTGCCCCCATGGGATAAATATTCTACCCACACACATTTGGAACTCTCCTGGGGTACCCTCACACATATTATTCCCACATTTAATGGATATTTTCACCAAAAAGTGAAGTTTTCAAAAAGTCAGAAAATTGGCTGAAAACGACTTAATATCAAGGACTCATCGGGCGAATCACTCTGGAACTGAAATCGGAATACTCACTGACATTTTCCCCTCTCCGAAAGTCTGAAAAATGATGGAAAAATGACTAAGACCAAAAAAATTTTTTTAAACTTTTTTCAATTTTACCCCCATGGGATATATATTCTACCCACACACATTTGGAACTCTCCTGGGGTACCCTCACACATATTATTCCCTCATTTAATGGATATTTTCACCAAAAAGTGAAGTTTTCAAAAAGTCAGAAAATTGGCTGAAAACGACTTAATATCATGAATTCATCGGACGAATCGCTCTGGATCTGAAATCGGAATGCTCACTGACATTTTCCCCTCTCCGAAAGTCTGAAAAATGATGGAAAAATGACTAAGTCCAAAAAAATTTTTTTTTAACTTTTTTCAATTTTACCCCTGTGGGATATACATTCTACTCACACACATTTGGATCTCTCCTGGGGTACCCTCACACATATTATTCCCTCATTTAATGGATATTTTCACCAAAAAGTGAAGTTTTCAAAAAGTCAAAATTGCCTATAAACGACTTAATATCAAGGACTCATCGGGCGAATCGCTCTGGAACTGAAATCGGAATGCTCACTGACATTTTTCCCTCTCCAAAAGTCTGAAAAATGATGGAAAAATGACTAAGTCCCAAAAAATTTTTTTAAAACTTTTTTCAATTTTACCCCCATGGGATATATATTCTACCCACACACATTTGGAACTCTCCTGGGGTACCCTCACACATATTATTCCCTCATTTAATGGATATTTTCACCAAAAAGTAAAGTTTTCAAAAAGTCAGAAAATTGGCTGAAAACGACTTAATATCAAGGACTCATCGGGCAAATCACTCTGGAACTGAAATCGGAATACTCACTGACATTTTCCCCTCTCCGAAAGTCTGAAAAATGATGGAAAAATGACTAAGTCCAAAAAACATTTTTTTCAACTTTTTTCAATTTTGCCCCCATGGGATAAATATTCTACCCACACACATTTGGAACTCTCCTGGGGTACCCTCACACATATTATTCCCTCATTTAATGGATATTTTCACCAAAAAGTGAAGTTTTCAAAAAGTCAGAAAATTGGCTGAAAACGACTTAATATCAAGGACTCATCGGGCGAATCACTCTGGAACTGAAATCGGAATACTCACTGACATTTTCCCCTCTCCGAAAGTCTGAAAAATGATGGAAAAAAGACTAAGTCCAAAAAACATTTTTTTTCAACTTTTTTCAATTTTACCCCCGTGGATTATATATTCTACCCACACACATTTGGAAATCTCCTGGCGTACCCTCGCACATATTATTCCCTCATTTAATGGATATTTTCACCAAAAAGTGAAGTTTTCAAAAAGTCCGAAAATTAGTTGAAAACGACTTAATATCAAGGACTCATCGGGGCAAATCGCTCTGGAACTGAAATCGCAATGCTCACTGACATTTTCCCCTCTCCGAAAGTCTGAAAAATGATGGAAAAATGACTAAGTCCAAAAAACATTTTTTTCAACTTTTTTCAATTTTACCCCCGTGGGATATATATTCTACCCACACACATTTGGAACTCTCCTAGGGTACCCTCGCACATATTATTCCCTCATTTAATGGATATTTTTACCAAAAAGTGAAGTTTTCAAAAAGTCAGAAAACTGGCTGAAAACGACTTAGTATCAAGGACTCATCGGGCGAATCACTCTGGAACTGAAATCGGAATACTCACTGACATTTTCCCCTCTCCGAAAGTCTGAAAAATGCTGGAAAAATGAGTAAGTCCAAAAAAAATTTTTTTCAACTTTTTTCAATTTTACCCCTGTGGGATATACATTCTACTCACACACATTTGGATCTCTCCTGGGGTACCCTCACACATATTATTTCCTCATTTAATGGATATTTTCACCAAAAAGTGAAGTTTTCAAAAAGTCAGAAAATTGGCTGAAAACGACTTAATATCAAGGACTAATCGCGCGAATCACTCTGGAACTGAAATCGGAATGCTCACTGACAATTTCCCCTCTCCAAAAGTCTGAAAAATGATGGAAAAATGACTAAGTCCAAAAAACATTTTTTTAAAACTTTTTTCAATTTTACCCCCATGGGATATATATTCTACCCACACACATTTGGAACTCTCCTGGGGTACCCTCACACATATTATTCCCTCATTTAATGGATATTTTCACCAAAAAGTGAAGTTTTCAAAAAGTCAGAAAATTGGCTGAAAACGCCTTAATATCAAGGAATCATCGGGCGAATCGCTCTGGAACTGAAATCGGAATGCTCACTGACATTTTCCCCTCTCCGAAAGTCTGAAAAATGATGGAAAAATGACTAAGTCCAAAAAATGTTTTATTTAACTTTATTCAATTTTACCCCTGTGGGATATACATTCTACCCACACACATTTGGATCTCTCCTGTGGTACCCTCACACATATTATTCCCTCATTTAATGGATATTTTCACCAAAAAGTGAAGTTTTCAAAAAGTCAGAAAATTAGCTGAAAACGACTTAATATCAAGGACTCATTGGGCGAATCACTCTGGAACTGAAATCGGAATACTCACTGACATTTTCCCCTCTCCGAAAGTCTGAAAAATGATGGAAAAATGACTAAGTCCAAAAAACATTTTTTTCAACTTTTTTCAATTTTACCCCCATGGGATAAATATTCTACCCACACACATTTGGAACTCTCATGGGGTACCCTCACACATATTATTCCCTCATTTAATGGATATTTTCACCAAAAAATGAAGTTTTCAAAAAGTCAGAAAATTGGCTGAAAACGACTTAATATCAAGGACTCATCGGGCGAATCGCTCTGAAACTGAAATCGGAATGCTCACTGACATTTTTCCCTCTCCGAAAGTCTGAAAAATGATGGAAAAATGACTAAGTCCAAAAAAATTTTTTTAAACTTTTTTCAATTTTACCCCCATGGGATATATATTCTACCCACACACATTTGGAACTCTCCTGGGGTACCCTCACACATATTATTCCCTCATTTAATGGATATTTTCACCAAAAAGTGAAGTTTTCAAAAAGTCAGAAAATTGGCTGAAAACGACTTAATATCAAGAATTCATCGGACGAATCGCTCTGGATCTGAAATCGGAATGCTCACTGACATTTTCCCCTCTCCGAAAGTCTGAAAAATGATGGAAAAATGACTAAGTCCAAAAAAATTTTTTTTTAACTTTTTTCAATTTTACCCCCGTGGGATATACATTCTACTCACACACATTTGGATCTCTCCTGGGGTACCCTCACACATATTATTCCCTCATTTAATGGATATTTTCACCAAAAAGTGAAGTTTTCAAAAAGTCAAAATTGCCTATAAACGACTTAATATCAAGGACTCATCGGGCGAATCGCTCTGGAACTGAAATCGGAATGCTCACTGACATTTTTCCCTCTCCAAAAGTCTGAAAAATGATGGAAAAATGACTAAGTCCCAAAAAATTTTTTTAAAACTTTTTTCAATTTTACCCCCATGGGATATATATTCTACCCACACACATTTGGAACTCTCCTGGGGTACCCTCACACATATTATTCCCTCATTTAATGGATATTTTCACCAAAAAATGAAGTTTTCAAAAAGTCAGAAAATTGGCTGAAAACGACTTAATATCAAGGACTCATCGGGCGAATCGCTCTGAAACTGAAATCGGAATGCTCACTGACATTTTTCCCTCTCCGAAAGTCTGAAAAATGATGGAAAAATGACTAAGTCCAAAAAAATTTTTTTAAACTTTTTTCAATTTTACCCCCATGGGATATATATTCTACCCACACACATTTGGAACTCTCCTGGGGTACCCTCACACATATTATTCCCTCATTTAATGGATATTTTCACCAAAAAGTGAAGTTTTCAAAAAGTCAGAAAATTGGCTGAAAACGACTTAATATCAAGAATTCATCGGACGAATCGCTGTGGATCTGAAATCGGAATGCTCACTGACATTTTCCCCTCTCCGAAAGTCTGAAAAATGATGGAAAAATGACTAAGTCCAAAAAAATTTTTTTTTAACTTTTTTCAATTTTACCCCCGTGGGATATACATTCTACTCACACACATTTGGATCTCTCCTGGGGTACCCTCACACATATTATTCCCTCATTTAATGGATATTTTCACCAAAAAGTGAAGTTTTCAAAAAGTCAAAATTGCCTATAAACGACTTAATATCAAGGACTCATCGGGCGAATCGCTCTGGAACTGAAATCGGAATGCTCACTGACATTTTTCCCTCTCCAAAAGTCTGAAAAATGATGGAAAAATGACTAAGTCCCAAAAAATTTTTTTAAAACTTTTTTCAATTTTACCCCCATGGGATATATATTCTACCCACACACATTTGGAACTCTCCTGGGGTACCCTCACACATATTATTCCCTCATTTAATGGATATTTTCACCAAAAAGTAAAGTTTTCAAAAAGTCAGAAAATTGGCTGAAAACGACTTAATATCAAGGACTCATCGGGCAAATCACTCTGGAACTGAAATCGGAATACTCACTGACATTTTCCCCTCTCCGAAAGTCTGAAAAATGATGGAAAAATGACTAAGTCCAAAAAACATTTTTTTCAACTTTTTTCAATTTTGCCCCCATGGGATAAATATTCTACCCACACACATTTGGAACTCTCATGGGGTACCCTCACACATATTATTCCCTCATTTAATGGATATTTTCACCAAAAAGTGAAGTTTTCAAAAAGTCAGAAAATTGGCTGAATACGACTTAATATCAAGGACTCATCGGGCGAATCGCTCTGGAACTGAAATCGGAATGCTCACTGACATTTTCCCCTCTCCGAAAGTCTGAAAAATGATGGAAAAATGACTAAGTCCAAAAAATTTTTTATTTAACTTTATTCAATTTTACCCCTGTGGGATATACATTCTACCCACACACATTTGGATCTCTCCTGGGGTACCCTCACACATATTATTCCCTCATTTAATGGATATTTTCACCAAAAAGTGAAGTTTTCAAAAAGTCAGAAAATTGGCTGAAAACGACATAATATCAAGGACTCATCGGGCGAATCGCTCTGGAACTGAAATCGGAATGCTCACTGACATTTTTCCCTCTCCGAAAGTCTGAAAAATGATGGAAAAATGACTAAGTCCAAAAAAAAATTTTTTTAAACTTTTTTCAATTTTACCCCCGCGGGATATATGTTCTACCCACACACATTTGGATCTCTCCTGGGGTACACTCACACATATTATTCCCTCATTTAATGGATATTTTCACCAAAATGTGAAGTTTTCAAAAAGTCAGAAAATTGGCTGAAAACGACTTAATATCAAGGACTCATCGGGCGAATCACTCTGGAACTGAAATCGGAATACTCACTGACATTTTCCCCTCTCCGAAAGTCTGAAAAATGATGGAAAAATGACTAAGTCCAAAAAACATTTTTTTCAACTTTTTTCAATTTTACCCCCATGGGATAAATATTCTTCCCACACACATTTGGAACTCTCATGGGGTACCCTCACACATATTATTCCCTCATTTAATGGATATTTTCACCAAAAAGTGAAGTTTTCAAAAAGTCAGAAAATTGGCTGAATACGACTTAATATCAAGGACTCATCGGGCGAATCGCTCTGGAACTGAAATCGGAATGCTCACTGACATTTTCCCCTCTCCGAAAGTCTGAAAAATGATGGAAAAATGACTAAGTCCAAAAAATTTTTTATTTAACTTTATTCAATTTTACCCCTGTGGGATATACATTCTACCCACACACATTTGGATCTCTCCTGGGGTACCCTCACACATATTATTCCCTCATTTAATGGATATTTTCACCAAAAAGTGAAGTTTTCAAAAAGTCAGAAAATTGGCTGAAAACGACTTAATATCAAGGACTCATCAGGCGAATCGCTCTGGAACTGATATCGGAATGCTCACTGACATTTTTCCCTCTCCGAAAGTCTGAAAAATGATGGAAAAATGACTAAGTCCCAAAAAAATTTTTTTTAAACTTTTTTCAATTTTACCCCCGCGGGATATATGTTCTACCCACACACATTTGGATCTCTCCTGGGGTACACTCACACATATTATTCCCTCATTTAATGGATATTTTCACCAAAATGTGAAGTTTTCAAAAAGTCAAAATTGGCTATAAACGACCTAATATCAAGGACTCATCGGGCGAATCGCTCTGGAACTGAAATCGGAATGCTCACTGACATTTTTCCCTCTCCGAAAGTCTGAAAAATGATGGAAAAATGACTAAGTCCAAAAAAAAATTTTTTTAAACTTTTTTCAATTTTACCCCCGCGGGATATATGTTCTACCCACACACATTTGGATCTCTCCTGGGGTACACTCACACATATTATTCCCTCATTTAATGGATATTTTCACCAAAATGTGAAGTTTTCAAAAAGTCAGAAAATTGGCTGAAAACGACTTAATATCAAGGACTCATCGGGCGAATCACTCTGGAACTGAAATCGGAATACTCACTGACATTTTCCCCTCTCCGAAAGTCTGAAAAATGATGGAAAAATGACTAAGTCGAAAAAACATTTTTTTCAACTTTTTTCAATTTTACCCCCATGGGATAAATATTCTACCCACACACATTTGGAACTCTCATGGGGTACCCTCACACATATTATTCCCTCATTTAATGGATATTTTCACCAAAAAGTGAAGTTTTCAAAAAGTCAAAAAATTGGCTGAAAACGACTTAATATCAAGGAGTCATCGGGCGAATCGCTCTGGAACTGAAATCGGAATACTCACTGACATTTTCCCCTCTCCAAAAGTCTGAAAAATGATTGAAAAATGACTAAGTCCAAAAAACATTTTTTTCAACTTTTTTCAATTTTACCCCCGTGGGATATATATTCTACCCACTCACATTTGGAACTCTCCTGGGGTATCCTCGCACATATTATTCCCTCATTTAATGGATATTTTCACCAAAAAATGAAGTTTTCAAAAAGTCAGAAAATTGGCTGAAAACGACTTAATATCAAGAACTCATCGGGCGAATCGCTCTGGATCTGAAATCGGAATGCTCACTGACATTTTCCCCTCTCCGAAAGTCTGAAAAATGATGGAAAAATGACTAAGTCCAAAAAATTTTTTTTTTAACTTTTTTCAATTTTACCCCTGTGGGATATACATTCTACCCACACACATTTGGATCTCTCCTGGGGTACCCTCACACATATTATTCCCTCATTTAATGGATATTTTCACCAAAAAGTGAAGTTTTCAAAAAGTCAAAATTGCCTATAAACGACTTATATCAAGGACTCATCGGGCGAATCGCTCTGGAACTGAAATCGGAATGCTCACTGACATTTTTCCCTCTCCGAAAGTCTGAAAAATGATGGAAAAATGACTAAGTCCAAAAAAAAATTTTTTTAAACTTTTTTCAATTTTACCCCCGCGGGATATATGTTCTACCCACACACATTTGCATCTCTCCTGGGGTACACTCACACATATTATTCCCTCATTTAATGGATATTTTCACCAAAATGTGAAGTTTTCAAAAAGTCAGAAAATTGGCTGAAAACGACTTAATATCAAGGACTTATCGGGCGAATCGCTCTGGAACTGAAATCGGAATACTCACTGACATTTTCCCCTCTCCGAAAGTCTGAAAAATGATGGAAAAATGACTAAGTCCAAAAAACATTTTTTTCAACTTTTTTCAATTTTACCCCCATGGGATAAATATTCTACCCACACACATTTGGAACTCTCATGGGGTACCCTCACACATATTATTCCCTCATTTAATGGATATTTTCACCAAAAAGTGAAGTTTTCAAAAAGTCAGAAAATTGGCTGAAAACGACTTAATATCAAGGACTCATCGGGCGAATCGCTCTGGAACTGAAATCGGAATGCTCACTGACATTTTCCCCTCTCCGAAAGTCTGAAAAATGATGGAAAAATGACTAAGTCCAAAAAAAATTTTTTTTAAACTTTTTTCAATTTTACCCCCGCGGGATATATGTTCTACCCACACACATTTGGATCTCTCCTGGGGTACACTCACACATATTATTCCCTCATTTAATGGATATTTTCACCAAAATGTGAAGTTTTCAAAAAGTCAGAAAATTAGCTGAAAACGACTTAATATCAAGGACTCATTGGGCGAATCACTCTGGAACTGAAATCGGAATACTCACTGACATTTTCCCCTCTCCGAAAGTCTGAAAAATGATGGAAAAATGACTAAGTCCAAAAAACATTTTTTTCAACTTTTTTCAATTTTACCCCCATGGGATAAATATTCTACCCACACACATTTGGAACTCTCATGGGGTACCCTCACACATATTATTCCCTCATTTAATGGATATTTTCACCAAAAAATGAAGTTTTCAAAAAGTCAGAAAATTGGCTGAAAACGACTTAATATCAAGGACTCATCGGGCGAATCGCTCTGAAACTGAAATCGGAATGCTCACTGACATTTTTCCCTCTCCGAAAGTCTGAAAAATGATGGAAAAATGACTAAGTCCAAAAAAATTTTTTTAAACTTTTTTCAATTTTACCCCCATGGGATATATATTCTACCCACACACATTTGGAACTCTCCTGGGGTACCCTCACACATATTATTCCCTCATTTAATGGATATTTTCACCAAAAAGTGAAGTTTTCAAAAAGTCAGAAAATTGGCTGAAAACGACTTAATATCAAGAATTCATCGGACGAATCGCTCTGGATCTGAAATCGGAATGCTCACTGACATTTTCCCCTCTCCGAAAGTCTGAAAAATGATGGAAAAATGACTAAGTCCAAAAAAATTTTTTTTTAACTTTTTTCAATTTTACCCCCGTGGGATATACATTCTACTCACACACATTTGGATCTCTCCTGGGGTACCCTCACACATATTATTCCCTCATTTAATGGATATTTTCACCAAAAAGTGAAGTTTTCAAAAAGTCAAAATTGCCTATAAACGACTTAATATCAAGGACTCATCGGGCGAATCGCTCTGGAACTGAAATCGGAATGCTCACTGACATTTTTCCCTCTCCAAAAGTCTGAAAAATGATGGAAAAATGACTAAGTCCCAAAAAATTTTTTTAAAACTTTTTTCAATTTTACCCCCATGGGATATATATTCTACCCACACACATTTGGAACTCTCCTGGGGTACCCTCACACATATTATTCCCTCATTTAATGGATATTTTCACCAAAAAGTAAAGTTTTCAAAAAGTCAGAAAATTGGCTGAAAACGACTTAATATCAAGGACTCATCGGGCAAATCACTCTGGAACTGAAATCGGAATACTCACTGACATTTTCCCCTCTCCGAAAGTCTGAAAAATGATGGAAAAATGACTAAGTCCAAAAAACATTTTTTTCAACTTTTTTCAATTTTGCCCCCATGGGATAAATATTCTACCCACACACATTTGGAACTCTCATGGGGTACCCTCACACATATTATTCCCTCATTTAATGGATATTTTCACCAAAAAGTGAAGTTTTCAAAAAGTCAGAAAATTGGCTGAATACGACTTAATATCAAGGACTCATCGGGCGAATCGCTCTGGAACTGAAATCGGAATGCTCACTGACATTTTCCCCTCTCCGAAAGTCTGAAAAATGATGGAAAAATGACTAAGTCCAAAAAATTTTTTATTTAACTTTATTCAATTTTACCCCTGTGGGATATACATTCTACCCACACACATTTGGATCTCTCCTGGGGTACCCTCACACATATTATTCCCTCATTTAATGGATATTTTCACCAAAAAGTGAAGTTTTCAAAAAGTCAGAAAATTGGCTGAAAACGACATAATATCAAGGACTCATCGGGCGAATCGCTCTGGAACTGAAATCGGAATGCTCACTGACATTTTTCCCTCTCCGAAAGTCTGAAAAATGATGGAAAAATGACTAAGTCCAAAAAAAAATTTTTTTAAACTTTTTTCAATTTTACCCCCGCGGGATATATGTTCTACCCACACACATTTGGATCTCTCCTGGGGTACACTCACACATATTATTCCCTCATTTAATGGATATTTTCACCAAAATGTGAAGTTTTCAAAAAGTCAGAAAATTGGCTGAAAACGACTTAATATCAAGGACTCATCGGGCGAATCACTCTGGAACTGAAATCGGAATACTCACTGACATTTTCCCCTCTCCGAAAGTCTGAAAAATGATGGAAAAATGACTAAGTCCAAAAAACATTTTTTTCAACTTTTTTCAATTTTACCCCCATGGGATAAATATTCTTCCCACACACATTTGGAACTCTCATGGGGTACCCTCACACATATTATTCCCTCATTTAATGGATATTTTCACCAAAAAGTGAAGTTTTCAAAAAGTCAGAAAATTGGCTGAATACGACTTAATATCAAGGACTCATCGGGCGAATCGCTCTGGAACTGAAATCGGAATGCTCACTGACATTTTCCCCTCTCCGAAAGTCTGAAAAATGATGGAAAAATGACTAAGTCCAAAAAATTTTTTATTTAACTTTATTCAATTTTACCCCTGTGGGATATACATTCTACCCACACACATTTGGATCTCTCCTGGGGTACCCTCACACATATTATTCCCTCATTTAATGGATATTTTCACCAAAAAGTGAAGTTTTCAAAAAGTCAGAAAATTGGCTGAAAACGACTTAATATCAAGGACTCATCGGGCGAATCGCTCTGGAACTGATATCGGAATGCTCACTGACATTTTCCCCTCTCCGAAAGTCTGAAAAATGATGGAAAAATGACTAAGTCCCAAAAAAATTTTTTTTAAACTTTTTTCAATTTTACCCCCGCGGGATATATGTTCTACCCACACACATTTGGATCTCTCCTGGGGTACACTCACACATATTATTCCCTCATTTAATGGATATTTTCACCAAAATGTGAAGTTTTCAAAAAGTCAAAATTGGCTATAAACGACCTAATATCAAGGACTCATCGGGCGAATCGCTCTGGAACTGAAATCGGAATGCTCACTGACATTTTTCCCTCTCCGAAAGTCTGAAAAATGATGGAAAAATGACTAAGTCCAAAAAAAAATTTTTTTAAACTTTTTTCAATTTTACCCCCGCGGGATATATGTTCTACCCACACACATTTGGATCTCTCCTGGGGTACACTCACACATATTATTCCCTCATTTAATGGATATTTTCACCAAAATGTGAAGTTTTCAAAAAGTCAGAAAATTGGCTGAAAACGACTTAATATCAAGGACTCATCGGGCGAATCACTCTGGAACTGAAATCGGAATACTCACTGACATTTTCCCCTCTCCGAAAGTCTGAAAAATGATGGAAAAATGACTAAGTCCAAAAAACATTTTTTTCAACTTTTTTCAATTTTACCCCCATGGGATAAATATTCTTCCCACACACATTTGGAACTCTCATGGGGTACCCTCACACATATTATTCCCTCATTTAATGGATATTTTCACCAAAAAGTGAAGTTTTCAAAAAGTCAGAAAATTGGCTGAATACGACTTAATATCAAGGACTCATCGGGCGAATCGCTCTGGAACTGAAATCGGAATGCTCACTGACATTTTCCCCTCTCCGAAAGTCTGAAAAATGATGGAAAAATGACTAAGTCCAAAAAATTTTTTATTTAACTTTATTCAATTTTACCCCTGTGGGATATACATTCTACCCACACACATTTGGATCTCTCCTGGGGTACCCTCACACATATTATTCCCTCATTTAATGGATATTTTCACCAAAAAGTGAAGTTTTCAAAAAGTCAGAAAATTGGCTGAAAACGACTTAATATCAAGGACTCATTGGGCGAATCGCTCTGGAACTGATATCGGAATGCTCACTGACATTTTCCCCTCTCCGAAAGTCTGAAAAATGATGGAAAAATGACTAAGTCCCAAAAAAATTTTTTTTAAACTTTTTTCAATTTTACCCCCGCGGGATATATGTTCTACCCACACACATTTGGATCTCTCCTGGGGTACACTCACACATATTATTCCCTCATTTAATGGATATTTTCACCAAAATGTGAAGTTTTCAAAAAGTCAAAATTGGCTATAAACGACCTAATATCAAGGACTCATCGGGCGAATCGCTCTGGAACTGAAATCGGAATGCTCACTGACATTTTTCCCTCTCCGAAAGTCTGAAAAATGATGGAAAAATGACTAAGTCCAAAAAAAAATTTTTTTAAACTTTTTTCAATTTTACCCCCGCGGGATATATGTTCTACCCACACACATTTGGATCTCTCCTGGGGTACACTCACACATATTATTCCCTCATTTAATGGATATTTTCACCAAAATGTGAAGTTTTCAAAAAGTCAGAAAATTGGCTGAAAACGACTTAATATCAAGGACTCATCGGGCGAATCACTCTGGAACTGAAATCGGAATACTCACTGACATTTTCCCCTCTCCGAAAGTCTGAAAAATGATGGAAAAATGACTAAGTCGAAAAAACATTTTTTTCAACTTTTTTCAATTTTACCCCCATGGGATAAATATTCTACCCACACACATTTGGAACTCTCATGGGGTACCCTCACACATATTATTCCCTCATTTAATGGATATTTTCACCAAAAAGTGAAGTTTTCAAAAAGTCAAAAAATTGGCTGAAAACGACTTAATATCAAGGAGTCATCGGGCGAATCGCTCTGGAACTGAAATCGGAATACTCACTGACATTTTCCCCTCTCCAAAAGTCTGAAAAATGATTGAAAAATGACTAAGTCCAAAAAACATTTTTTTCAACTTTTTTCAATTTTACCCCCGTGGGATATATATTCTACCCACTCACATTTGGAACTCTCCTGGGGTATCCTCGCACATATTATTCCCTCATTTAATGGATATTTTCACCAAAAAATGAAGTTTTCAAAAAGTCAGAAAATTGGCTGAAAACGACTTAATATCAAGAACTCATCGGGCGAATCGCTCTGGATCTGAAATCGGAATGCTCACTGACATTTTCCCCTCTCCGAAAGTCTGAAAAATGATGGAAAAATGACTAAGTCCAAAAAATTTTTTTTTTAACTTTTTTCAATTTTACCCCTGTGGGATATACATTCTACCCACACACATTTGGATCTCTCCTGGGGTACCCTCACACATATTATTCCCTCATTTAATGGATATTTTCACCAAAAAGTGAAGTTTTCAAAAAGTCAAAATTGCCTATAAACGACTTATATCAAGGACTCATCGGGCGAATCGCTCTGGAACTGAAATCGGAATGCTCACTGACATTTTTCCCTCTCCGAAAGTCTGAAAAATGATGGAAAAATGACTAAGTCCAAAAAAAAATTTTTTTAAACTTTTTTCAATTTTACCCCCGCGGGATATATGTTCTACCCACACACATTTGCATCTCTCCTGGGGTACACTCACACATATTATTCCCTCATTTAATGGATATTTTCACCAAAATGTGAAGTTTTCAAAAAGTCAGAAAATTGGCTGAAAACGACTTAATATCAAGGACTTATCGGGCGAATCGCTCTGGAACTGAAATCGGAATACTCACTGACATTTTCCCCTCTCCGAAAGTCTGAAAAATGATGGAAAAATGACTAAGTCCAAAAAACATTTTTTTCAACTTTTTTCAATTTTACCCCCATGGGATAAATATTCTACCCACACACATTTGGAACTCTCATGGGGTACCCTCACACATATTATTCCCTCATTTAATGGATATTTTCACCAAAAAGTGAAGTTTTCAAAAAGTCAGAAAATTGGCTGAAAACGACTTAATATCAAGGACTCATCGGGCGAATCGCTCTGGAACTGAAATCGGAATGCTCACTGACATTTTCCCCTCTCCGAAAGTCTGAAAAATGATGGAAAAATGACTAAGTCCAAAAAAAATTTTTTTTAAACTTTTTTCAATTTTACCCCCGCGGGATATATGTTCTACCCACACACATTTGGATCTCTCCTGGGGTACACTCACACATATTATTCCCTCATTTAATGGATATTTTCACCAAAATGTGAAGTTTTCAAAAAGTCAAAATTGGCTATAAACGACCTAATATCAAGGACTCATCGGGCGAATCGCTCTGGAACTGAAATCGGAATGCTCACTGACATTTTCCCCTCTCCAAAAGTCTGAAAAATGATTGAAAAATGACTAAGTCCAAAAAACATTTTTTTCAACTTTTTTCAATTTTACCCCCGTGGGATATATATTCTACCCACTCACATTTGGAACTCTCCTGGGGTATCCTCGCACATATTATTCCCTCATTTAATGGATATTTTCACCAAAAAATGAAGTTTTCAAAAAGTCAGAAAATTGGCTGAAAACGACTTAATATCAAGAACTCATCGGGCGAATCGCTCTGGATCTGAAATCGGAATGCTCACTGACATTTTCCCCTCTCCGAAAGTCTGAAAAATGATGGAAAAATGACTAAGTCCAAAAAATTTTTTTTTTAACTTTTTTCAATTTTACCCCTGTGGGATATACATTCTACCCACACACATTTGGATCTCTCCTGGGGTACCCTCACACATATTATTCCCTCATTTAATGGATATTTTCACCAAAAAGTGAAGTTTTCAAAAAGTCAAAATTGCCTATAAACGACTTATATCAAGGACTCATCGGGCGAATCGCTCTGGAACTGAAATCGGAATGCTCACTGACATTTTTCCCTCTCCGAAAGTCTGAAAAATGATGGAAAAATGACTAAGTCCAAAAAAAAATTTTTTTAAACTTTTTTCAATTTTACCCCCGCGGGATATATGTTCTACCCACACACATTTGCATCTCTCCTGGGGTACACTCACACATATTATTCCCTCATTTAATGGATATTTTCACCAAAATGTGAAGTTTTCAAAAAGTCAGAAAATTGGCTGAAAACGACTTAATATCAAGGACTTATCGGGCGAATCGCTCTGGAACTGAAATCGGAATACTCACTGACATTTTCCCCTCTCCGAAAGTCTGAAAAATGATGGAAAAATGACTAAGTCCAAAAAACATTTTTTTCAACTTTTTTCAATTTTACCCCCATGGGATAAATATTCTACCCACACACATTTGGAACTCTCATGGGGTACCCTCACACATATTATTCCCTCATTTAATGGATATTTTCACCAAAAAGTGAAGTTTTCAAAAAGTCAGAAAATTGGCTGAAAACGACTTAATATCAAGGACTCATCGGGCGAATCGCTCTGGAACTGAAATCGGAATGCTCACTGACATTTTCCCCTCTCCGAAAGTCTGAAAAATGATGGAAAAATGACTAAGTCCAAAAAAAATTTTTTTTAAACTTTTTTCAATTTTACCCCCGCGGGATATATGTTCTACCCACACACATTTGGATCTCTCCTGGGGTACACTCACACATATTATTCCCTCATTTAATGGATATTTTCACCAAAATGTGAAGTTTTCAAAAAGTCAAAATTGGCTATAAACGACCTAATATCAAGGACTCATCGGGCGAATCGCTCTGGAACTGAAATCGGAATGCTCACTGACATTTTTCCCTCTCCGAAAGTCTGAAAAATGATGGAAAAATGACTAAGTCCAAAAAAAAATTTTTTTAAACTTTTTTCAATTTTACCCCCGCGGGATATATGTTCTACCCACACACATTTGGATCTCTCCTGGGGTACACTCACACATATTATTCCCTCATTTAATGGATATTTTCACCAAAATGTGAAGTTTTCAAAAAGTCAGAAAATTGGCTGAAAACGACTTAATATCAAGGACTCATCGGGCGAATCACTCTGGAACTGAAATCGGAATACTCACTGACATTTTCCCCTCTCCGAAAGTCTGAAAAATGATGGAAAAATGACTAAGTCGAAAAAACATTTTTTTCAACTTTTTTCAATTTTACCCCCATGGGATAAATATTCTACCCACACACATTTGGAACTCTCATGGGGTACCCTCACACATATTATTCCCTCATTTAATGGATATTTTCACCAAAAAGTGAAGTTTTCAAAAAGTCAAAAAATTGGCTGAAAACGACTTAATATCAAGGAGTCATCGGGCGAATCGCTCTGGAACTGAAATCGGAATACTCACTGACATTTTCCCCTCTCCAAAAGTCTGAAAAATGATTGAAAAATGACTAAGTCCAAAAAACATTTTTTTCAACTTTTTTCAATTTTACCCCCGTGGGATATATATTCTACCCACTCACATTTGGAACTCTCCTGGGGTATCCTCGCACATATTATTCCCTCATTTAATGGATATTTTCACCAAAAAATGAAGTTTTCAAAAAGTCAGAAAATTGGCTGAAAACGACTTAATATCAAGAACTCATCGGGCGAATCGCTCTGGATCTGAAATCGGAATGCTCACTGACATTTTCCCCTCTCCGAAAGTCTGAAAAATGATGGAAAAATGACTAAGTCCAAAAAATTTTTTTTTTAACTTTTTTCAATTTTACCCCTGTGGGATATACATTCTACCCACACACATTTGGATCTCTCCTGGGGTACCCTCACACATATTATTCCCTCATTTAATGGATATTTTCACCAAAAAGTGAAGTTTTCAAAAAGTCAAAATTGCCTATAAACGACTTATATCAAGGACTCATCGGGCGAATCGCTCTGGAACTGAAATCGGAATGCTCACTGACATTTTTCCCTCTCCGAAAGTCTGAAAAATGATGGAAAAATGACTAAGTCCAAAAAAAAATTTTTTTAAACTTTTTTCAATTTTACCCCCGCGGGATATATGTTCTACCCACACACATTTGCATCTCTCCTGGGGTACACTCACACATATTATTCCCTCATTTAATGGATATTTTCACCAAAATGTGAAGTTTTCAAAAAGTCAGAAAATTGGCTGAAAACGACTTAATATCAAGGACTTATCGGGCGAATCGCTCTGGAACTGAAATCGGAATACTCACTGACATTTTCCCCTCTCCGAAAGTCTGAAAAATGATGGAAAAATGACTAAGTCCAAAAAACATTTTTTTCAACTTTTTTCAATTTTACCCCCATGGGATAAATATTCTACCCACACACATTTGGAACTCTCATGGGGTACCCTCACACATATTATTCCCTCATTTAATGGATATTTTCACCAAAAAGTGAAGTTTTCAAAAAGTCAGAAAATTGGCTGAAAACGACTTAATATCAAGGACTCATCGGGCGAATCGCTCTGGAACTGAAATCGGAATGCTCACTGACATTTTCCCCTCTCCGAAAGTCTGAAAAATGATGGAAAAATGACTAAGTCCAAAAAATTTTTTATTTAACTTTATTCAATTTTACCCCTGTGGGATATACATTCTACCCACACACATTTGGATCTCTCCTGGGGTACCCTCACACATATTATTCCCTCATTTAATGGATATTTTCACCAAAAAGTGAAGTTTTCAAAAAGTCAGAAAATTGGCTGAAAACGACTTAATATCAAGGACTCATCGGGCGAATCGCTCTGGAACTGAAATCGGAATGCTCACTGACATTTTTCCCTCTCCGAAAGTCTGAAAAATGATGGAAAAATGACTAAGTCCAAAAAAAAATTTTTTTAAACTTTTTTCAATTTTACCCCCGCGGGATATATGTTCTACCCACACACATTTGGATCTCTCCTGGGGTACACTCACACATATTATTCCCTCATTTAATGGATATTTTCACCAAAATGTGAAGTTTTCAAAAAGTCAGAAAATTGGCTGAAAACGACTTAATATCAAGGACTCATCGGGCGAATCACTCTGGAATTGAAATCGGAATACTCACTGACATTTTCCTCTCTCCGAAAGTCTGAAAAATGATGGAAAAATGACTAAGTCGAAAAAACATTTTTTTCAACTTTTTTCAATTTTACCCCCATGGGATAAATATTCTACCCACACACATTTGGAACTCTCATGGGGTACCCTCACACATATTATTCCCTCATTTAATGGATATTTTCACCAAAAAGTGAAGTTTTCAAAAAGTCAAAAAATTGGCTGAAAACGACTTAATATCAAGGACTCATCGGGCGAATCGCTCTGGAACTGAAATCGGAATACTCACTGACATTTTCCCCTCTCCAAAAGTCTGAAAAATGATTGAAAGATGACTAAGTCCAAAAAACATTTTTTTCAACTTTTTTCAATTTTACCCCCGTGGGATATATATTCTACCCACTCACATTTGGAACTCTCCTGGGGTATCCTCGCACATATTATTCCCTCATTTAATGGATATTTTCACCAAAAAGTGAAGTTTTCAAAAAGTCAGAAAATTGGCTGAAAACGACTTAATATCAAGGACTCATCGCGCGAATCACTCTGGAACTGAAATCGGAATGCTCACTGACATTTTCCCCTCTCCAAAAGTCTGAAAAATGATGGAAAAATGACTAAGTCCAAAAAAATTTTTTTTAAAACTTTTTTCAATTTTACCCCCATGGGATATATATTCAACCCACACACATTTGGAACTCTCCTGGGGTACCCTCGCATATATTATGCCCTCATTTAATGGATATTTTCACCAAAAAGTGAAGTTTTCAAAAAGTCAAAATTGGCTATAAACGACCTAATATCAAGTACTCATCGGGCGAATCGCTCTGGAACTGAAATCGGAATGCTCACTGACATTTTTCCCTCTCCGAAAGTCTGAAAAATGATGGAAAAATGACTAAGTCCAAAAAAAAAATTTTTTTAAAACTTTTTTCAATTTTACCCCTGTGGGATATATATTCTACCCACACACATTTGGATCTCTCCTGTGGTACCCTCACACATATTATTCCCTCATTTAATGGATATTTTCACCAAAAAGTGAAGTTTTCAAAAAGTCAGAAAATTGGCTGAAAACGACTTAATATCAAGGACTCATCGGGCGAATCACTCTGGAACTGAAATTGGAATACTCACTGACATTTTCCCCTCTCCGAAAGTCTGAAAAATGATGGAAAAATGACTAAGTCCAAAAAACATTTTTTTCAACTTTTTTCAATTTTACCCCCATGGGATAAATATTCTACCCACACACATTTGGAACTCTCATGGGGTACCCTCACACATATTATTCCCTCATTTAATGGATATTTTCACCAAAAAATTAAGTTTTCAAAAAGTCAGAAAATTGGCTGAAAACGACTTAATATCAAGAACTCATCAGGCGAATCGCTCTGGATCTGAAATCGGAATGCTCACTGACATTTTCCCCTCTCCGAAAGTCTGAAAAATGATGGAAAAATGACTAAGTCCAAAAAATTTTTTTTTTAACTTTTTTCAATTTTACCCCTGTGGGATATACATTCTACCCACACACATTTGGATCTCTCCTGGGGTACCCTCACACATATTATTCCCTCATTTAATGGATATTTTCACCAAAAAGTGAAGTTTTCAAAAAGTCAAAATTGCCTATAAACGACTTATATCAAGGACTCATCGGGCGAATCGCTCTGGAACTGAAATCGGAATGCTCACTGACATTTTTCCCTCTCCGAAAGTCTGAAAAATGATGGAAAAATGACTAAGTCCAAAAAACATTTTTTTAAACTTTTTTCAATTTTACCCCCGCGGGATATATGTTCTACCCACACACATTTGCATCTCTCCTGGGGTACACTCACACATATTATTCCCTCATTTAATGGATATTTTCACCAAAATGTGAAGTTTTCAAAAAGTCAGAAAATTGGCTGAAAACGACTTAATATCAAGGACTTATCGGGCGAATCGCTCTGGAACTGAAATCGGAATACTCACTGACATTTTCCCCTCTCCGAAAGTCTGAAAAATGATGGAAAAATGACTAAGTCCAAAAAACATTTTTTTCAACTTTTTTCAATTTTACCCCCATGGGATAAATATTCTACCCACACACATTTGGAACTCTCATGGGGTACCCTCACACATATTATTCCCTCATTTAATGGATATTTTCACCAAAAAGTGAAGTTTTCAAAAAGTCAGAAAATTGGCTGAAAACGACTTAATATCAAGGACTCATCGGGCGAATCGCTCTGGAACTGAAATCGGAATGCTCACTGACATTTTTCCCTCTCCGAAAGTCTGAAAAATGATGGAAAAATGACTAAGTCCAAAAAAAAATTTTTTTAAACTTTTTTCAATTTTACCCCCGCGGGATATAGGTTCTACCCACACACATTTGGATCTCTCCTGGGGTACACTCACACATATTATTCCCTCATTTAATGGATATTTTCACCAAAATGTGAAGTTTTCAAAAAGTCAGAAAATTGGCTGAAAACGACTTAATATCAAGGACTCATCGGGCGAATCACTCTGGAACTGAAATCGGAATACTCACTGACATTTTCCTCTCTCCGAAAGTCTGAAAAATGATGGAAAAATGACTAAGTCCAAAAAACATTTTTTTCAACTTTTTTCAATTTTACCCCCATGGGATAAATATTCTACCCACACACATTTGGAACTCTCATGGGGTACCCTCACACATATTATTCCCTCATTTAATGGATATTTTCACCAAAAAGTGAAGTTTTCAAAAAGTTAGAAAATTGGCTGACAACAACTTAATATCAAGGACTCATCGGGCGAATCGCTCTGGAACTGAAATCGGAATACTCACTGACATTTTCCCCTCTCCGAAAGTCTGAAAAATGATGGAAAAATGACTAAGTCCAAAAAACATTTTTTTTAACTTTTTTCAATTTTACCCCCGTGGGATATATATTCTACCCACACACATTTGGAACTCTCCTGGGGTATCCTCGCACATATTATTCCTTCATTTAATGGATATTTTCACCAAAAAGTGAAGTTTTCAAAAAGTCAGAAAATTGGCTGAAAACGACTTAATATCAAGGACTCATCACGCGAATCACTCTGGAACTGAAATCGGAATGCTCACTGACATTTTCCCCTCTCCAAAAGTCTGAAAAATGATGGAAAAATGACTAAGTCCAAAAAAAATTTTTTTAAAACTTTTTTCAATTTTACCCCCATGGGATATATATTCAACCCACACACATTTGGAACTCTCCTGGGGTACCCTCGCATATATTATGCCCTCATTTAATGGATATTTTCACCAAAAAGTGAAGTTTTCAAAAAGTCAAAATTGGCTATAAACGACCTAATATCAAGGACTCATCGGGCGAATCGCTCTGGAACTGAAATCGGAATGCTCACTGACATTTTTCCCTCTTCGAAAGTCTGAAAAATGATGAAAAAATGACTAAGTCCAAAAAAAAAATTTTTTTTAAACTTTTTTCAATTTTACCCCTGTGGGATATATATTCTACCCACACACATTTGGATCTCTCCTGTGGTACCCTCACACATATTATTCCCTCATTTAATGGATATTTTCACCAAAAAGTGAAGTTTTCAAAAAGTCAGAAAATTGGCTGAAAACGACTAAATATCAAGGACTCATCGGGCGAATCGCTCTGGAACTGAAATCGGAATACTCACTGACATTTTCCCCTCTCCGAAAGTCTGAAAAATGATGGAAAAATGACTAAGTCCAAAAAACTTTTTTTCAACTTTTTTCAATTTTACCCCCGTGGGATATATATTCTACCCACACACATTTGGAACTCTCCTGGGGTACCCTCACACATATTATTCCCTCATTTCATGTATATTTTCACTAAAAAGTGAAGTTTTCAAAAAGTCAGAAAATTGTCTGAAAACGACTTAATATCAAGGACGCGTCGGGCGAATCACTCTGGAACTGAAATCGGAATACTCACTGACATTTTCCGCTCTCCGAAAGTCTGAAAAATGATGGAAAAATGACTAAGTCCAAAAAACATTTTTTTCAGCTTTTTCAATTTTACCCCCGTGGGATAAATATTCTACCCACACACATTTGGAACTCTCATGGGGTACCCTCACACATATTATTCCCTCATTTAATGGATATTTTCACCAAAAAGTGAAGTTTTCAAAAAGTCAGAAAATTGGCTGAAAACGACTTAATATCAAGGACTCATCGGGCGAATCGCTCTGGAACTGAAATCGGAATGCTCACTGACATTTTCCCCTCTCCGAAAGTCTGAAAAATGATGGAAAAATGACTAAGTCCAAAAAATTTTTTATTTAACTTTATTCAATTTTACCCCTGTGGGATATACATTCTACCCACACACATTTGGATCTCTCCTGGGGTACCCTCACACATATTATTCCCTCATTTAATGGATATTTTCACCAAAAAGTGAAGTTTTCAAAAAGTCAGAAAATTGGCTGAAAACGACTTAATATCAAGGACTCATCGGGCGAATCGCTCTGGAACTGAAATCGGAATGCTCACTGACATTTTTCCCTCTCCGAAAGTCTGAAAAATGATGGAAAAATGACTAAGTCCAAAAAAAAATTTTTTTAAACTTTTCTCAATTTTACCCCCGCGGGATATAGGTTCTACCCACACACATTTTGATCTCTCCTGGGGTACACTCACACATATTATTCCCTCATTTAATGGATATTTTCACCAAAATGTGAAGTTTTCAAAAAGTCAGAAAATTGGCTGAAAACGACTTAATATCAAGGACTCATCGGGCGAATCACTCTGGAACTGAAATCGGAATACTCACTGACATTTTCCTCTCTCCGAAAGTCTGAAAAATGATGGAAAAATGACTAAGTCCAAAAAACATTTTTTTCAACTTTTTTCAATTTTACCCCCATGGGATAAATATTCTACCCACACACATTTGGAACTCTCATGGGGTACCCTCACACATATTATTCCCTCATTTAATGGATATTTTCACCAAAAAGTGAAGTTTTCAAAAAGTTAGAAAATTGGCTGAAAACAACTTAATATCAAGGACTCATCGGGCGAATCGCTCTGGAACTGAAATCGGAATACTCACTGACATTTTCCCCTCTCCGAAAGTCTGAAAAATGATGGAAAAATGACTAAGTCCAAAAAACATTTTTTTCAACTTTTTTCAATTTTACCCCCGTGGGATATATATTCTACCCACACACATTTGGAACTCTCCTGGGGTATCCTCGCACATATTATTCCTTCATTTAATGGATATTTTCACCAAAAAGTGAAGTTTTCAAAAAGTCAGAAAATTGGCTGAAAACGACTTAATATCAAGGACTCATCACGCGAATCACTCTGGAACTGAAATCGGAATGCTCACTGACATTTTCCCCTCTCCGAAAGTCTGAAAAATGATGGAAAAATGACTAAGTCCAAAAAATTTTTTTTTTAACTTTTTTCAATTTTACCCCTGTGGGATATACATTCTACCCACACACATTTGGATCTCTCCTGGGGTACCCTCACACATATTATTCCCTCATTTAATGGATATTTTCACCAAAAAGTGAAGTTTTCAAAAAGTCAAAATTGCCTATAAACGACTTATATCAAGGACTCATCGGGCGAATCGCTCTGGAACTGAAATCGGAATGCTCACTGACATTTTTCCCTCTCCGAAAGTCTGAAAAATGATGGAAAAATGACTAAGTCCAAAAAAAAATTTTTTTAAACTTTTTTCAATTTTACCCCCGCGGGATATATGTTCTACCCACACACATTTGCATCTCTCCTGGGGTACACTCACACATATTATTCCCTCATTTAATGGATATTTTCACCAAAATGTGAAGTTTTCAAAAAGTCAGAAAATTGGCTGAAAACGACTTAATATCAAGGACTTATCGGGCGAATCGCTCTGGAACTGAAATCGGAATACTCACTGACATTTTCCCCTCTCCGAAAGTCTGAAAAATGATGGAAAAATGACTAAGTCCAAAAAACATTTTTTTCAACTTTTTTCAATTTTACCCCCATGGGATAAATATTCTACCCACACACATTTGGAACTCTCATGGGGTACCCTCACACATATTATTCCCTCATTTAATGGATATTTTCACCAAAAAGTGAAGTTTTCAAAAAGTCAGAAAATTGGCTGAAAACGACTTAATATCAAGGACTCATCGGGCGAATCGCTCTGGAACTGAAATCGGAATGCTCACTGACATTTTCCCCTCTCCGAAAGTCTGAAAAATGATGGAAAAATGACTAAGTCCAAAAAATTTTTTATTTAACTTTATTCAATTTTACCCCTGTGGGATATACATTCTACCCACACACATTTGGATCTCTCCTGGGGTACCCTCACACATATTATTCCCTCATTTAATGGATATTTTCACCAAAAAGTGAAGTTTTCAAAAAGTCAGAAAATTGGCTGAAAACGACTTAATATCAAGGACTCATCGGGCGAATCGCTCTGGAACTGAAATCGGAATGCTCACTGACATTTTTCCCTCTCCGAAAGTCTGAAAAATGATGGAAAAATGACTAAGTCCAAAAAAAAATTTTTTTAAACTTTTTTCAATTTTACCCCCGCGGGATATATGTTCTACCCACACACATTTGGATCTCTCCTGGGGTACACTCACACATATTATTCCCTCATTTAATGGATATTTTCACCAAAATGTGAAGTTTTCAAAAAGTCAGAAAATTGGCTGAAAACGACTTAATATCAAGGACTCATCGGGCGAATCACTCTGGAATTGAAATCGGAATACTCACTGACATTTTCCTCTCTCCGAAAGTCTGAAAAATGATGGAAAAATGACTAAGTCGAAAAAACATTTTTTTCAACTTTTTTCAATTTTACCCCCATGGGATAAATATTCTACCCACACACATTTGGAACTCTCATGGGGTACCCTCACACATATTATTCCCTCATTTAATGGATATTTTCACCAAAAAGTGAAGTTTTCAAAAAGTCAAAAAATTGGCTGAAAACGACTTAATATCAAGGACTCATCGGGCGAATCGCTCTGGAACTGAAATCGGAATACTCACTGACATTTTCCCCTCTCCAAAAGTCTGAAAAATGATTGAAAGATGACTAAGTCCAAAAAACATTTTTTTCAACTTTTTTCAATTTTACCCCCGTGGGATATATATTCTACCCACTCACATTTGGAACTCTCCTGGGGTATCCTCGCACATATTATTCCCTCATTTAATGGATATTTTCACCAAAAAGTGAAGTTTTCAAAAAGTCAGAAAATTGGCTGAAAACGACTTAATATCAAGGACTCATCGCGCGAATCACTCTGGAACTGAAATCGGAATGCTCACTGACATTTTCCCCTCTCCAAAAGTCTGAAAAATGATGGAAAAATGACTAAGTCCAAAAAAATTTTTTTTAAAACTTTTTTCAATTTTACCCCCATGGGATATATATTCAACCCACACACATTTGGAACTCTCCTGGGGTACCCTCGCATATATTATGCCCTCATTTAATGGATATTTTCACCAAAAAGTGAAGTTTTCAAAAAGTCAAAATTGGCTATAAACGACCTAATATCAAGTACTCATCGGGCGAATCGCTCTGGAACTGAAATCGGAATGCTCACTGACATTTTTCCCTCTCCGAAAGTCTGAAAAATGATGGAAAAATGACTAAGTCCAAAAAAAAAATTTTTTTAAAACTTTTTTCAATTTTACCCCTGTGGGATATATATTCTACCCACACACATTTGGATCTCTCCTGTGGTACCCTCACACATATTATTCCCTCATTTAATGGATATTTTCACCAAAAAGTGAAGTTTTCAAAAAGTCAGAAAATTGGCTGAAAACGACTTAATATCAAGGACTCATCGGGCGAATCACTCTGGAACTGAAATTGGAATACTCACTGACATTTTCCCCTCTCCGAAAGTCTGAAAAATGATGGAAAAATGACTAAGTCCAAAAAACATTTTTTTCAACTTTTTTCAATTTTACCCCCATGGGATAAATATTCTACCCACACACATTTGGAACTCTCATGGGGTACCCTCACACATATTATTCCCTCATTTAATGGATATTTTCACCAAAAAATTAAGTTTTCAAAAAGTCAGAAAATTGGCTGAAAACGACTTAATATCAAGAACTCATCAGGCGAATCGCTCTGGATCTGAAATCGGAATGCTCACTGACATTTTCCCCTCTCCGAAAGTCTGAAAAATGATGGAAAAATGACTAAGTCCAAAAAATTTTTTTTTTAACTTTTTTCAATTTTACCCCTGTGGGATATACATTCTACCCACACACATTTGGATCTCTCCTGGGGTACCCTCACACATATTATTCCCTCATTTAATGGATATTTTCACCAAAAAGTGAAGTTTTCAAAAAGTCAAAATTGCCTATAAACGACTTATATCAAGGACTCATCGGGCGAATCGCTCTGGAACTGAAATCGGAATGCTCACTGACATTTTTCCCTCTCCGAAAGTCTGAAAAATGATGGAAAAATGACTAAGTCCAAAAAACATTTTTTTAAACTTTTTTCAATTTTACCCCCGCGGGATATATGTTCTACCCACACACATTTGCATCTCTCCTGGGGTACACTCACACATATTATTCCCTCATTTAATGGATATTTTCACCAAAATGTGAAGTTTTCAAAAAGTCAGAAAATTGGCTGAAAACGACTTAATATCAAGGACTTATCGGGCGAATCGCTCTGGAACTGAAATCGGAATACTCACTGACATTTTCCCCTCTCCGAAAGTCTGAAAAATGATGGAAAAATGACTAAGTCCAAAAAACATTTTTTTCAACTTTTTTCAATTTTACCCCCATGGGATAAATATTCTACCCACACACATTTGGAACTCTCATGGGGTACCCTCACACATATTATTCCCTCATTTAATGGATATTTTCACCAAAAAGTGAAGTTTTCAAAAAGTCAGAAAATTGGCTGAAAACGACTTAATATCAAGGACTCATCGGGCGAATCGCTCTGGAACTGAAATCGGAATGCTCACTGACATTTTTCCCTCTCCGAAAGTCTGAAAAATGATGGAAAAATGACTAAGTCCAAAAAAAAATTTTTTTAAACTTTTTTCAATTTTACCCCCGCGGGATATAGGTTCTACCCACACACATTTGGATCTCTCCTGGGGTACACTCACACATATTATTCCCTCATTTAATGGATATTTTCACCAAAATGTGAAGTTTTCAAAAAGTCAGAAAATTGGCTGAAAACGACTTAATATCAAGGACTCATCGGGCGAATCACTCTGGAACTGAAATCGGAATACTCACTGACATTTTCCTCTCTCCGAAAGTCTGAAAAATGATGGAAAAATGACTAAGTCCAAAAAACATTTTTTTCAACTTTTTTCAATTTTACCCCCATGGGATAAATATTCTACCCACACACATTTGGAACTCTCATGGGGTACCCTCACACATATTATTCCCTCATTTAATGGATATTTTCACCAAAAAGTGAAGTTTTCAAAAAGTTAGAAAATTGGCTGAAAACAACTTAATATCAAGGACTCATCGGGCGAATCGCTCTGGAACTGAAATCGGAATACTCACTGACATTTTCCCCTCTCCGAAAGTCTGAAAAATGATGGAAAAATGACTAAGTCCAAAAAACATTTTTTTCAACTTTTTTCAATTTTACCCCCGTGGGATATATATTCTACCCACACACATTTGGAACTCTCCTGGGGTATCCTCGCACATATTATTCCTTCATTTAATGGATATTTTCACCAAAAAGTGAAGTTTTCAAAAAGTCAGAAAATTGGCTGAAAACGACTTAATATCAAGGACTCATCACGCGAATCACTCTGGAACTGAAATCGGAATGCTCACTGACATTTTCCCCTCTCCAAAAGTCTGAAAAATGATGGAAAAATGACTAAGTCCAAAAAAAATTTTTTTAAAACTTTTTTCAATTTTACCCCCATGGGATATATATTCAACCCACACTCATTTGGAACTCTCCTGGGGTACCCTCGCATATATTATGCCCTCATTTAATGGATATTTTCACCAAAAAGTGAAGTTTTCAAAAAGTCAAAATTGGCTATAAACGACCTAATATCAAGGACTCATCGGGCGAATCGCTCTGGAACTGAAATCGGAATGCTCACTGACATTTTTCCCTCTTCGAAAGTCTGAAAAATGATGAAAAAATGACTAAGTCCAAAAAAAAAATTTTTTTTAAACTTTTTTCAATTTTACCCCTGTGGGATATATATTCTACCCACACACATTTGGATCTCTCCTGTGGTACCCTCACACATATTATTCCCTCATTTAATGGATATTTTCACCAAAAAGTGAAGTTTTCAAAAAGTCAGAAAATTGGCTGAAAACGACTAAATATCAAGGACTCATCGGGCGAATCGCTCTGGAACTGAAATCGGAATACTCACTGACATTTTCCCCTCTCCGAAAGTCTGAAAAATGATGGAAAAATGACTAAGTCCAAAAAACTTTTTTTCAACTTTTTTCAATTTTACCCCCGTGGGATATATATTCTACCCACACACATTTGGAACTCTCCTGGGGTACCCTCACACATATTATTCCCTCATTTCATGTATATTTTCACTAAAAAGTGAAGTTTTCAAAAAGTCAGAAAATTGTCTGAAAACGACTTAATATCAAGGACGCGTCGGGCGAATCACTCTGGAACTGAAATCGGAATACTCACTGACATTTTCCGCTCTCCGAAAGTCTGAAAAATGATGGAAAAATGACTAAGTCCAAAAAACATTTTTTTCAGCTTTTTCAATTTTACCCCCGTGGGATAAATATTCTACCCACACACATTTGGAACTCTCATGGGGTACCCTCACACATATTATTCCCTCATTTAATGGATATTTTCACCAAAAAGTGAAGTTTTCAAAAAGTCAGAAAATTGGCTGAAAACGACTTAATATCAAGGACTCATCGGGCGAATCGCTCTGGAACTGAAATCGGAATGCTCACTGACATTTTCCCCTCTCCGAAAGTCTGAAAAATGATGGAAAAATGACTAAGTCCAAAAAATTTTTTATTTAACTTTATTCAATTTTACCCCTGTGGGATATACATTCTACCCACACACATTTGGATCTCTCCTGGGGTACCCTCACACATATTATTCCCTCATTTAATGGATATTTTCACCAAAAAGTGAAGTTTTCAAAAAGTCAGAAAATTGGCTGAAAACGACTTAATATCAAGGACTCATCGGGCGAATCGCTCTGGAACTGAAATCGGAATGCTCACTGACATTTTTCCCTCTCCGAAAGTCTGAAAAATGATGGAAAAATGACTAAGTCCAAAAAAAAATTTTTTTAAACTTTTCTCAATTTTACCCCCGCGGGATATAGGTTCTACCCACACACATTTTGATCTCTCCTGGGGTACACTCACACATATTATTCCCTCATTTAATGGATATTTTCACCAAAATGTGAAGTTTTCAAAAAGTCAGAAAATTGGCTGAAAACGACTTAATATCAAGGACTCATCGGGCGAATCACTCTGGAACTGAAATCGGAATACTCACTGACATTTTCCTCTCTCCGAAAGTCTGAAAAATGATGGAAAAATGACTAAGTCCAAAAAACATTTTTTTCAACTTTTTTCAATTTTACCCCCATGGGATAAATATTCTACCCACACACATTTGGAACTCTCATGGGGTACCCTCACACATATTATTCCCTCATTTAATGGATATTTTCACCAAAAAGTGAAGTTTTCAAAAAGTTAGAAAATTGGCTGAAAACAACTTAATATCAAGGACTCATCGGGCGAATCGCTCTGGAACTGAAATCGGAATACTCACTGACATTTTCCCCTCTCCGAAAGTCTGAAAAATGATGGAAAAATGACTAAGTCCAAAAAACATTTTTTTCAACTTTTTTCAATTTTACCCCCGTGGGATATATATTCTACCCACACACATTTGGAACTCTCCTGGGGTATCCTCGCACATATTATTCCTTCATTTAATGGATATTTTCACCAAAAAGTGAAGTTTTCAAAAAGTCAGAAAATTGGCTGAAAACGACTTAATATCAAGGACTCATCACGCGAATCACTCTGGAACTGAAATCGGAATGCTCACTGACATTTTCCCCTCTCCAAAAGTCTGAAAAATGATGGAAAAATGACTAAGTCCAAAAAAAATTTTTTAAAACTTTTTTCAATTTTACCCCCATGGGATATATATTCAACCCACACACATTTGGAACTCTCCTGGGGTACCCTCGCATATATTATGCCCTCATTTAATGGATATTTTCACCAAAAAGTGAAGTTTTCAAAAAGTCAAAATTGGCTATAAACGACCTAATATCAAGGACTCATCGGGCGAATCGCTCTGGAACTGAAATCGGAATGCTCACTGACATTTTTCCCTCTTCGAAAGTCTGAAAAATGATGAAAAAATGACTAAGTCCAAAAAAAAAATTTTTTTTAAACTTTTTTCAATTTTACCCCTGTGGGATATATATTCTACCCACACACATTTGGATCTCTCCTGTGGTACCCTCACACATATTATTCCCTCATTTAATGGATATTTTCACCAAAAAGTGAAGTTTTCAAAAAGTCAGAAAATTGGCTGAAAACGACTAAATATCAAGGACTCATCGGGCGAATCGCTCTGGAACTGAAATCGGAATACTCACTGACATTTTCCCCTCTCCGAAAGTCTGAAAAATGATGGAAAAATGACTAAGTCCAAAAAACTTTTTTTCAACTTTTTTCAATTTTACCCCCGTGGGATATATATTCTACCCACACACATTTGGAACTCTCCTGGGGTACCCTCACACATATTATTCCCTCATTTCATGTATATTTTCACTAAAAAGTGAAGTTTTCAAAAAGTCAGAAAATTGTCTGAAAACGACTTAATATCAAGGACGCGTCGGGCGAATCACTCTGGAACTGAAATCGGAATACTCACTGACATTTTCCGCTCTCCGAAAGTCTGAAAAATGATGGAAAAATGACTAAGTCCAAAAAACATTTTTTTCAGCTTTTTTCAATTTTACCCCCGTGGGATATATATTCTACCCACACACGTTTGGAACTCTCCTGGGGTACCCTCGCACATATTATTCCCTCATTTAATGGATATTTTCACCAAAAAGTGAAGTTTTCAAAAAGTCAGAAAATTGGCTGAAAACGACTAAATATCAAGGACTCATCGGGCGAATGGCTCTGGAACTGAAATCGGAATACTCACTGACATTTTCCCCTCTCCGAAAGTCTGAAAAATGATGGAAAAATGACTAAGTCCAAAAAACATTTTTTTCAGCTTTTTTTGTGGAGATATTACTGTTTGTGCATTTACAATATTCATTGATTTTTGCCATTGAAAAACGTCCAGAAATGTTTGAAGCTACTGACTGAATGAAAGGAGCTGGCATCTCACTCTCTTTGAATCTTCTTTATCATGCTAGGATTAGCAGGAAAAAGCAAAAAATTTCAGAATTGCACCTTGCAATGTGGAGATGTTACTGTTTGTGCATTTACAATATTCATTGATTTTTGCCATTGAAAAACATCCAGAAATGTTTGAAGCTACTGACTGAATGAAAGGAGCTGGCATCTCACTCTCTTTGAATCTTCTTTATCATGCTAGGATTAGCAGGAAAAAGCAAAAAATTTCAGAATTGCACCTTGCAATGTGGAGATATTACTGTTTGTGCATTTACAATATTCATTGATTTTTGCCATTGAAAAACATCATGTTATTCATATACCAGAAATGTTTGAAGCTACTGACTGAATGAAAGGAGCTGGCATCTCACTCTCTTTGAATCTTCTTTATCATGCTAGGATTAGCAGGAAAAAGCAAAAAATTTCAGAATTGCACCTTGCAATGTGGAGATATTACTGTTTGTGCATTTACAATATTCATTGATTTTTGCCATTGAAAAACGTCCAGAAATGTTTGAAGCTACTGACTGAATGAAAGGAGCTGGCATCTCACTCTCTTTGAATCTTCTTTATCATGCTAGGATTAGCAGGAAAAAGCAAAAAATTTCAGAATTGCACCTTGCAATGTGGAGATATTACTGTTTGTGCATTTAAAATATTCATTGATTTTTGCCATTGAAAAACGTCCAGAAATGTTTGAAGCTACTGACTGAATGAAAGGAGCTGGCATCTCACTCTCTTTGAATCTTCTTTATCATGCTAGGATTAGCAGGAAAAAGCAAAAAATTTCAGAATTGCAACTTGCAATGCGGAGAAATTACTGTTTGTGCATTTACAATATTCATTGATTTTTGCCATTGAAAAACGTCCAGAAATGTTTGAAGCTACTGACTGAATGAAAGGAGCTGGCATCTCACTCTCTTTGAATCTTCTTTATCATGCTAGGATTAGCAGGAAAAAGCAAAAAATTTCAGAATTGCACCTTGCAATGTGGAGATGTTACTGTTTGTGCATTTACAATATTCATTGATTTTTGCCATTGAAAAACATCCAGAAATGTTTGAAGCTACTGACTGAATGAAAGGAGCTGGCATCTCACTCTCTTTGAATCTTCTTTATCATGCTAGGATTAGCAGGAAAATGCAAAAAATTTCAGAATTGCACCTTGCAATGTGGAGATATTACTGTTTGTGCATTTACAATATTCATTGATTTTTGCCATTGAAAAACATCATGTTATTCATATACCAGAAATGTTTGAAGCTACTGACTGAATGAAAGGAGCTGGCATCTCACTCTCTTTGAATCTTCTTTATCATGCTAGGATTAGCAGGTAAAAGCAAAAAATGTCAGAATTGCACCTTGCAATGTGGAGATATTACTGTTTGTGCATTTACAATATTCATTGATTTTTGCCATTGAAAAACGTCCAGAAATGTTTGAAGCTACTGACTGAATGAAAGGAGCTAGCATCTCACTCTCTTTGAATCTTCTTTATCATGCTAGGATTAGCAGGAAAAAGCAAAAAATTTCAGAATTGCACCTTGCAATGTGGAGATATTACCGTTTGTGCATTTACAATATTCATTGATTTTTGCCATTGAAAAACGTCCAGAAATGTTTGAAGCTACTGACTGAATGAAAGGAGCTGGCATCTCACTCTCTTTGAATCTTCTTTATCATGCTAGGATTAGCAGGAAAAAGCAAAAAATTTCAGAATTGCACCTTGCAATGTGGAGATATTACTGTTTGTGCATTTACAATATTCATTGATTTTTGCCATTGAAAAACGTCCAGAAATGTTTGAAGCTACTGACTGAATGAAAGGAGCTGGCATCTCACTCTCTTTGAATCTTCTTTATCATGCTAGGATTAGCAGGAAAAAGCAAAAAATTTCAGAATTGCAACTTGCAATGCGGAGAAATTACTGTTTGTGCATTTAAAATATTCATTGATTTTTGCCATTGAAAAACGTCCAGAAATATTTGAAGCTACTGACTGAATGAAAGGAGCTGGCATCTCACTCTCTTTGAATCTTCTTTATCATGCTAGGATTAGCAGGAAAAAGCAAAAAATTTCAGAATTGCACCTTGCAATGTGGAGATATTACTGTTTGTGCATTTACAATATTCATTGATTTTTGCCATTGAAAAACGTCCAGAAATGTTTGAAGCTACTGACTGAATGAAAGGAGCTGGAATCTCACTCTCTTTGAATCTTATCATGCTAGGATTAGCAGGAAAAAGCAAAAAATTTCAGAATTGCACCTTGCAATGTGGAGACATTACTGTTTGTGCATTTACAATATTCATTGATTTTTGCCATTGAAAAACATCATGTTATTCATATACCAGAAATGTTTGAAGCTACTGACTGAATGAAAGGAGCTGGCATCTCACTCTCTTTGAATCTTCTTTATCATGCTAGGATTAGCAGGAAAAAGCAAAAAATTTCAGAATTGCACCTTGCAATGTGGAGATATTACTGTTTGTGCATTTACAATATTCATTGATTTTTGCCATTGAAAAACGTCCAGAAATGTTTGAAGCTACTGACTGAATGAAAGGAGCTGGCATCTCACTCTCTTTGAATCTTCTTTATCATGCTAGGATTAGCAGGAAAAAGCAAAAAATTTCAGAATTGCACCTTGCAATGTGGAGATATTACTGTTTGTGCATTTAAAATATTCATTGATTTTTGCCATTGAAAAACGTCCAGAAATGTTTGAAGCTACTGACTGAATGAAAGGAGCTGGCATCTCACTCTCTTTGAATCTTCTTTATCATGCTAGGATTAGCAGGAAAAAGCAAAAAATTTCAGAATTGCAACTTGCAATGCGGAGAAATTACTGTTTGTGCATTTACAATATTCATTGATTTTTGCCATTGAAAAACGTCCAGAAATGTTTGAAGCTACTGACTGAATGAAAGGAGCTGGCATCTCACTCTCTTTGAATCTTCTTTATCATGCTAGGATTAGCAGGAAAAAGCAAAAAATTTCAGAATTGCACCTTGCAATGTGGAGATGTTACTGTTTGTGCATTTACAATATTCATTGATTTTTGCCATTGAAAAACATCCAGAAATGTTTGAAGCTACTGACTGAATGAAAGGAGCTGGCATCTCACTCTCTTTGAATCTTCTTTATCATGCTAGGATTAGCAGGAAAAAGCAAAAAATTTCAGAATTGCACCTTGCAATGTGGAGATATTACTGTTTGTGCATTTACAATATTCATTGATTTTTGCCATTGAAAAACATCATGTTATTCATATACCAGAAATGTTTGAAGCTACTGACTGAATGAAAGGAGCTGGCATCTCACTCTCTTTGAATCTTCTTTATCATGCTAGGATTAGCAGGAAAAAGCAAAAAATTTCAGAATTGCACCTTGCAATGTGGAGATATTACTGTTTGTGCATTTACAATATTCATTGATTTTTGCCATTGAAAAACGTCCAGAAATGTTTGAAGCTACTGACTGAATGAAAGGAGCTGGCATCTCACTCTCTTTGAATCTTCTTTATCATGCTAGGATTAGCAGGAAAAAGCAAAAAATTTCAGAATTGCACCTTGCAATGTGGAGATATTACTGTTTGTGCATTTACAATATTCATTGATTTTTGCCATTGAAAAACGTCCAGAAATGTTTGAAGCTACTGACTGAATGAAAGGAGCTGGCATCTCACTCTCTTTGAATCTTCTTTATCATGCTAGGATTAGCAGGAAAAAGCAAAAAATTTCAGAATTGCACCTTGCAATGTGGAGATATTACTGTTTGTGCATTTAAAATATTCATTGATTTTTGCCATTGAAAAACGTCCAGAAATGTTTGAAGCTACTGACTGAATGAAAGGAGCTGGCATCTCACTCTCTTTGAATCTTCTTTATCATGCTAGGATTAGCAGGAAAAAGCAAAAAATTTCAGAATTGCAACTTGCAATGCGGAGAAATTACTGTTTGTGCATTTACAATATTCATTGATTTTTGCCATTGAAAAACGTCCAGAAATGTTTGAAGCTACTGACTGAATGAAAGGAGCTGGCATCTCACTCTCTTTGAATCTTCTTTATCATGCTAGGATTAGCAGGAAAAAGCAAAAAATTTCAGAATTGCACCTTGCAATGTGGAGATGTTACTGTTTGTGCATTTACAATATTCATTGATTTTTGCCATTGAAAAACATCCAGAAATGTTTGAAGCTACTGACTGAATGAAAGGAGCTGGCATCTCACTCTCTTTGAATCTTCTTTATCATGCTAGGATTAGCAGGAAAAAGCAAAAAATTTCAGAATTGCACCTTGCAATGTGGAGATATTACTGTTTGTGCATTTACAATATTCATTGATTTTTGCCATTGAAAAACATCATGTTATTCATATACCAGAAATGTTTGAAGCTACTGACTGAATGAAAGGAGCTGGCATCTCACTCTCTTTGAATCTTCTTTATCATGCTAGGATTAGCAGGAAAAAGCAAAAAATTTCAGAATTGCACCTTGCAATGTGGAGATATTACTGTTTGTGCATTTACAATATTCATTGATTTTTGCCATTGAAAAACGTCCAGAAATGTTTGAAGCTACTGACTGAATGAAAGGAGCTGGCATCTCACTCTCTTTGAATCTTCTTTATCATGCTAGGATTAGCAGGAAAAAGCAAAAAATTTCAGAATTGCACCTTGCAATGTGGAGATATTACTGTTTGTGCATTTACAATATTCATTGATTTTTGCCATTGAAAAACGTCCAGAAATGTTTGAAGCTACTGACTGAATGAAAGGAGCTGGCATCTCACTCTCTTTGAATCTTCTTTATCATGCTAGGATTAGCAGGAAAAAGCAAAAAATTTCAGAATTGCACCTTGCAATGTGGAGATATTACTGTTTGTGCATTTACAATATTCATTGATTTTTGCCATTGAAAAACGTCCAGAAATGTTTGAAGCTACTGACTGAATGAAAGGAGCTGGCATCTCACTCTCTTTGAATCTTCTTTATCATGCTAGGATTAGCAGGAAAAAGCAAAAAATTTCAGAATTGCAACTTGCAATGCGGAGAAATTACTGTTTGTGCATTTAAAATATTCATTGATTTTTGCCATTGAAAAACGTCCAGAAATATTTGAAGCTACTGACTGAATGAAAGGAGCTGGCATCTCACTCTCTTTGAATCTTCTTTATCATGCTAGGATTAGCAGGAAAAAGCAAAAAATTTCAGAATTGCACCTTGCAATGTGGAGATATTACTGTTTGTGCATTTACAATATTCATTGATTTTTGCCATTGAAAAACGTCCAGAAATGTTTGAAGCTACTGACTGAATGAAAGGAGCTGGAATCTCACTCTCTTTGAATCTTATCATGCTAGGATTAGCAGGAAAAAGCAAAAAATTTCAGAATTGCACCTTGCAATGTGGAGACATTACTGTTTGTGCATTTACAATATTCATTGATTTTTGCCATTGAAAAACATCATGTTATTCATATACCAGAAATGTTTGAAGCTACTGACTGAATGAAAGGAGCTGGCATCTCACTCTCTTTGAATCTTCTTTATCATGCTAGGATTAGCAGGAAAAAGCAAAAAATTTCAGAATTGCACCTTGCAATGTGGAGATATTACTGTTTGTGCATTTACAATATTCATTGATTTTTGCCATTGAAAAACGTCCAGAAATGTTTGAAGCTACTGACTGAATGAAAGGAGCTGGCATCTCACTCTCTTTGAATCTTCTTTATCATGCTAGGATTAGCAGGAAAAAGCAAAAAATTTCAGAATTGCACCTTGCAATGTGGAGATATTACTGTTTGTGCATTTACAATATTCATTGATTTTTGCCATTGAAAAACGTCCAGAAATGTTTGAAGCTACTGACTGAATGAAAGGAGCTGGCATCTCACTCTCTTTGAATCTTCTTTATCATGCTAGGATTAGCAGGAAAAAGCAAAAAATTTCAGAATTGCACCTTGCAATGCGGAGAAATTACTGTTTGTGCATTTACAATATTCATTGATTTTTGCCATTGAAAAACGTCCAGAAATGTTTGAAGCTACTGACTGAATGAAAGGAGCTGGCATCTCACTCTCTTTGAATATTCTTTATCATGCTAGGATTAGCAGGAAAAAGCAAAAAATTTCAGAATTGCACCTTGCAATGTGGAGATATTACTGTTTGTGCATTTACAATATTCATTGATTTTTGCCATTGAAAAACGTCCAGAAATGTTTGAAGCTACTGACTGAATGAAAGGAGCTGGCATCTCACTCTCTTTGAATCTTCTTTATCATGCTAGGATTAGCAGGAAAAAGCAAAAAATTTCAGAATTGCAACTTGCAATGCGGAGAAATTACTGTTTGTGCATTTAAAATATTCATTGATTTTTGCCATTGAAAAACGTCCAGAAATATTTGAAGCTACTGACTGAATGAAAGGAGCTGGCATCTCACTCTCTTTGAATCTTCTTTATCATGCTAGGATTAGCAGGAAAAAGCAAAAAATTTCAGAATTGCACCTTGCAATGCGGAGAAATTACTGTTTGTGCATTTACAATATTCATTGATTTTTGCCATTGAAAAACGTCCAGAAATGTTTGAAGCTACTGACTGAATGAAAGGAGCTGGCATCTCACTCTCTTTGAATATTCTTTATCATGCTAGGATTAGCAGGAAAAAGCAAAAAATTTCAGAATTGCACCTTGCAATGTGGAGATATTACTGTTTGTGCATTTACAATATTCATTGATTTTTGCCATTGAAAAACGTCCAGAAATGTTTGAAGCTACTGACTGAATGAAAGGAGCTGGCATCTCACTCTCTTTGAATCTTCTTTATCATGCTAGGATTAGCAGGAAAAAGCAAAAAATTTCAGAATTGCAACTTGCAATGCGGAGAAATTACTGTTTGTGCATTTAAAATATTCATTGATTTTTGCCATTGAAAAACGTCCAGAAATATTTGAAGCTACTGACTGAATGAAAGGAGCTGGCATCTCACTCTCTTTGAATCTTCTTTATCATGCTAGGATTAGCAGGAAAAAGCAAAAAATTTCAGAATTGCACCTTGCAATGTGGAGATATTACTGTTTGTGCATTTACAATATTCATTGATTTTTGCCATTGAAAAACGTCCAGAAATGTTTGAAGCTACTGACTGAATGAAAGGAGCTGGAATCTCACTCTCTTTGAATCTTATCATGCTAGGATTAGCAGGAAAAAGCAAAAAATTTCAGAATTGCACCTTGCAATGTGGAGACATTACTGTTTGTGCATTGACAATATTCATTGATTTTTGCCATTGAAAAACATCATGTTATTCATATACCAGAAATGTTTGAAGCTACTGACTGAATGAAAGGAGCTGGCATCTCACTCTCTTTGAATCTTCTTTATCATGCTAGGATTAGCAGGAAAAAGCAAAAAATTTCAGAATTGCACCTTGCAATGTGGAGATATTACTGTTTGTGCATTTACAATATTCATTGATTTTTGCCATTGAAAAACGTCCAGAAATGTTTGAAGCTACTGACTGAATGAAAGGAGCTGGCATCTCACTCTCTTTGAATCTTCTTTATCATGCTAGGATTAGCAGGAAAAAGCAAAAAATTTCAGAATTGCACCTTGCAATGCGGAGAAATTACTGTTTGTGCATTTACAATATTCATTGATTTTTGCCATTGAAAAACGTCCAGAAATGTTTGAAGCTACTGACTGAATGAAAGGAGCTGGCATCTCACTCTCTTTGAATCTTCTTTATCATGCTAGGATTAGCAGGAAAAAGCAAAAAATTTCAGAATTGCACCTTGCAATGTGGAGATATTACTGTTTGTGCATTTACAATATTCATTGATTTTTGCCATTGAAAAACGTCCAGAAATGTTTGAAGCTACTGACTGAATGAAAGGAGCTGGCATCTCACTCTCTTTGAATCTTCTTTATCATGCTAGGATTAGCAGGAAAAAGCAAAAAATTTCAGAATTGCACCTTGCAATGCGGAGAAATTACTGTTTGTGCATTTACAATATTCATTGATTTTTGCCATTGAAAAACGTCCAGAAATGTTTGAAGCTACTGACTGAATGAAAGGAGCTGGCATCTCACTCTCTTTGAATCTTCTTTATCATGCTAGGATTAGCAGGAAAAAGCAAAAAATTTCAGAATTGCACCTTGCAATGTGGAGATATTACTGTTTGTGCATTTACAATATTCATTGATTTTTGCCATTGAAAAACGTCCAGAAATGTTTGAAGCTACTGACTGAATGAAAGGAGCTGGCATCTCACTCTCTTTGAATCTTCTTTATCATGCTAGGATTAGCAGGAAAAAGCAAAAAATTTCAGAATTGCACCTTGCAATGTGGAGATATCACTGTTTGTGCATTTACAATATTCATTGATTTTTGCCATTAAAAAACATCATGTTATTCATATACCAGAAATGTTTGAAGCTACTGACTGAATGAAAGGAGCTGGCATCTCACTCTCTTTGAATCTTCTTTATCATGCTAGGATTAGCAGGAAAAAGCAAAAAATTTCAGAATTGCACCTTGCAATGTGGAGATATTACTGTTTGTGCATTTACAATATTCATTGATTTTTGCCATTGAAAAACGTCCAGAAATGTTTGAAGCTACTGACTGAATGAAAGGAGCTGGCATCTCTCTCTTTGAATCTTCTTTATCATGCTAGGATTAGCAGGAAAAAGCAAAAAATTTCAGAATTGCACCTTGCAATGTGGAGATATTACTGTTTGTGCATTTACAATATTCATTGATTTTTGCCATTGAAAAAGTCCAGAAATGTTTGAAGCTACTGACTGAATGAAAGGAGCTGGCATCTCACTCTCTTTGAATCTTCTTTATCATGCTAGGATTGGCAGGAAAAAGCAAAAAATTTCAGAATTGCACCTTGCAATATGGAGATATTACTGTTTGTGCATTTACAATATTCATTGATTTTTGCCATTGAAAAACATCATGTTATTCATATACCAGAAATGTTTGAAGCTACTGACTGAATGAAAGGAGCTGGCATCTCACTCTCTTTGAATCTTCTTTATCATGCTAGGATTAGCAGGAAAAAGCAAAAAATTTCAGAATTGCACCTTGCAATGTGGAGATATTACTGTTTGTGAATTTACAATATTCATTGATTTTTGCCATTGAAAAACGTCCAGAAATGTTTGAAGCTACTGACTGAATGAAAGGAGCTGGCATCTCACTCTCTTTGAATCTTCTTTATCATGCTAGGATTAGCAGGAAAAAGCAAAAAATTTCAGAATTGCACCTTGCAATGTGGAGATATTACTGTTTGTGCATTTACAATATTCATTGATTTTTGCCATTGAAAAACGTCCAGAAATGTTTGAAGCTACTGACTGAATGAAAGGAGCTGGCATCTCTCTCTTTGAATCTTCTTTATCATGCTAGGATTAGCAGGAAAAAGCAAAAAATTTCAGAATTGCACCTTGCAATGTGGAGATATTACTGTTTGTGCATTTACAATATTCATTGATTTTTGCCATTGAAAAACGTCCAGAAATGTTTGAAGCTACTGACTGAATGAAAGGAGCTGGCATCTCACTCTCTTTGAATCTTCTTTATCATGCTAGGATTGGCAGGAAAAAGCAAAAAATTTCAGAATTGCACCTTGCAATGTGGAGATATTACTGTTTGTGCATTTACAATATTCATTGATTTTTGCCATTGAAAAACATCATGTTATTCATATACCAGAAATGTTTGAAGCTACTGACTGAATGAAAGGAGCTGGCATCTCACTCTCTTTGAATCTTCTTTATCATGCTAGGATTAGCAGGAAAAAGCAAAAAATTTCAGAATTGCACCTTGCAATGTGGAGATATTACTGTTTGTGCATTTACAATATTCATTGATTTTTGCCATTGAAAAACGTCCAGAAATGTTTGAAGCTACTGACTGAATGAAAGGAGCTGGCATCTCACTCTCTTTGAATCTTCTTTATCATGCTAGGATTAGCAGGAAAAAGCAAAAAATTTCAGAATTGCACCTTGCAATGTGGAGATATTACTGTTTGTGCATTTACAATATTCATTGATTTTTGCCATTGAAAAACATCATGTTATTCATATACCAGAAATGTTTGAAGCTACTGACTGAATGAAAGGAGCTGGCATCTCACTCTCTTTGAATCTTCTTTATCATGCTAGGATTAGCAGGAAAAAGCAAAAAATTTCAGAATTGCACCTTGCAATGTGGAGATATTACTGTTTGTGCATTTACAATATTCATTGATTTTTGCCATTGAAAAACGTCCAGAAATGTTTGAAGCTACTGACTGAATGAAAGGAGCTGGCATCTCACTCTCTTTGAATCTTCTTTATCATGCTAGGATTAGCAGGAAAAAGCAAAAAATTTCAGAATTGCAACTTGCAATGCGGAGAAATTACTGTTTGTGCATTTAAAATATTCATTGATTTTTGCCATTGAAAAACGTCCAGAAATATTTGAAGCTACTGACTGAATGAAAGGAGCTGGCATCTCACTCTCTTTGAATCTTCTTTATCATGCTAGGATTAGCAGGAAAAAGCAAAAAATTTCAGAATTGCACCTTGCAATGTGGAGATATTACTGTTTGTGCATTTACAATATTCATTGATTTTTGCCATTGAAAAACGTCCAGAAATGTTTGAAGCTACTGACTGAATGAAAGGAGCTGGAATCTCACTCTCTTTGAATCTTATCATGCTAGGATTAGCAGGAAAAAGCAAAAAATTTCAGAATTGCACCTTGCAATGTGGAGACATTACTGTTTGTGCATTTACAATATTCATTGATTTTTGCCATTGAAAAACATCATGTTATTCATATACCAGAAATGTTTGAAGCTACTGACTGAATGAAAGGAGCTGGCATCTCACTCTCTTTGAATCTTCTTTATCATGCTAGGATTAGCAGGAAAAAGCAAAAAATTTCAGAATTGCACCTTGCAATGTGGAGATATTACTGTTTGTGCATTTACAATATTCATTGATTTTTGCCATTGAAAAACGTCCAGAAATGTTTGAAGCTACTGACTGAATGAAAGGAGCTGGCATCTCACTCTCTTTGAATCTTCTTTATCATGCTAGGATTAGCAGGAAAAAGCAAAAAATTTCAGAATTGCACCTTGCAATGTGGAGATATTACTGTTTGTGCATTTACAATATTCATTGATTTTTGCCATTGAAAAACGTCCAGAAATGTTTGAAGCTACTGACTGAATGAAAGGAGCTGGCATCTCACTCTCTTTGAATCTTCTTTATCATGCTAGGATTAGCAGGAAAAAGCAAAAAATTTCAGAATTGCACCTTGCAATGCGGAGAAATTACTGTTTGTGCATTTACAATATTCATTGATTTTTGCCATTGAAAAACGTCCAGAAATGTTTGAAGCTACTGACTGAATGAAAGGAGCTGGCATCTCACTCTCTTTGAATATTCTTTATCATGCTAGGATTAGCAGGAAAAAGCAAAAAATTTCAGAATTGCACCTTGCAATGTGGAGATATTACTGTTTGTGCATTTACAATATTCATTGATTTTTGCCATTGAAAAACGTCCAGAAATGTTTGAAGCTACTGACTGAATGAAAGGAGCTGGCATCTCACTCTCTTTGAATCTTCTTTATCATGCTAGGATTAGCAGGAAAAAGCAAAAAATTTCAGAATTGCAACTTGCAATGCGGAGAAATTACTGTTTGTGCATTTAAAATATTCATTGATTTTTGCCATTGAAAAACGTCCAGAAATATTTGAAGCTACTGACTGAATGAAAGGAGCTGGCATCTCACTCTCTTTGAATCTTCTTTATCATGCTAGGATTAGCAGGAAAAAGCAAAAAATTTCAGAATTGCACCTTGCAATGCGGAGAAATTACTGTTTGTGCATTTACAATATTCATTGATTTTTGCCATTGAAAAACGTCCAGAAATGTTTGAAGCTACTGACTGAATGAAAGGAGCTGGCATCTCACTCTCTTTGAATATTCTTTATCATGCTAGGATTAGCAGGAAAAAGCAAAAAATTTCAGAATTGCACCTTGCAATGTGGAGATATTACTGTTTGTGCATTTACAATATTCATTGATTTTTGCCATTGAAAAACGTCCAGAAATGTTTGAAGCTACTGACTGAATGAAAGGAGCTGGCATCTCACTCTCTTTGAATCTTCTTTATCATGCTAGGATTAGCAGGAAAAAGCAAAAAATTTCAGAATTGCAACTTGCAATGCGGAGAAATTACTGTTTGTGCATTTAAAATATTCATTGATTTTTGCCATTGAAAAACGTCCAGAAATATTTGAAGCTACTGACTGAATGAAAGGAGCTGGCATCTCACTCTCTTTGAATCTTCTTTATCATGCTAGGATTAGCAGGAAAAAGCAAAAAATTTCAGAATTGCACCTTGCAATGTGGAGATATTACTGTTTGTGCATTTACAATATTCATTGATTTTTGCCATTGAAAAACGTCCAGAAATGTTTGAAGCTACTGACTGAATGAAAGGAGCTGGAATCTCACTCTCTTTGAATCTTATCATGCTAGGATTAGCAGGAAAAAGCAAAAAATTTCAGAATTGCACCTTGCAATGTGGAGACATTACTGTTTGTGCATTGACAATATTCATTGATTTTTGCCATTGAAAAACATCATGTTATTCATATACCAGAAATGTTTGAAGCTACTGACTGAATGAAAGGAGCTGGCATCTCACTCTCTTTGAATCTTCTTTATCATGCTAGGATTAGCAGGAAAAAGCAAAAAATTTCAGAATTGCACCTTGCAATGTGGAGATATTACTGTTTGTGCATTTACAATATTCATTGATTTTTGCCATTGAAAAACGTCCAGAAATGTTTGAAGCTACTGACTGAATGAAAGGAGCTGGCATCTCACTCTCTTTGAATCTTCTTTATCATGCTAGGATTAGCAGGAAAAAGCAAAAAATTTCAGAATTGCACCTTGCAATGCGGAGAAATTACTGTTTGTGCATTTACAATATTCATTGATTTTTGCCATTGAAAAACGTCCAGAAATGTTTGAAGCTACTGACTGAATGAAAGGAGCTGGCATCTCACTCTCTTTGAATCTTCTTTATCATGCTAGGATTAGCAGGAAAAAGCAAAAAATTTCAGAATTGCACCTTGCAATGTGGAGATATTACTGTTTGTGCATTTACAATATTCATTGATTTTTGCCATTGAAAAACGTCCAGAAATGTTTGAAGCTACTGACTGAATGAAAGGAGCTGGCATCTCACTCTCTTTGAATCTTCTTTATCATGCTAGGATTAGCAGGAAAAAGCAAAAAATTTCAGAATTGCACCTTGCAATGCGGAGAAATTACTGTTTGTGCATTTACAATATTCATTGATTTTTGCCATTGAAAAACGTCCAGAAATGTTTGAAGCTACTGACTGAATGAAAGGAGCTGGCATCTCACTCTCTTTGAATCTTCTTTATCATGCTAGGATTAGCAGGAAAAAGCAAAAAATTTCAGAATTGCACCTTGCAATGTGGAGATATTACTGTTTGTGCATTTACAATATTCATTGATTTTTGCCATTGAAAAACGTCCAGAAATGTTTGAAGCTACTGACTGAATGAAAGGAGCTGGCATCTCACTCTCTTTGAATCTTCTTTATCATGCTAGGATTAGCAGGAAAAAGCAAAAAATTTCAGAATTGCACCTTGCAATGTGGAGATATCACTGTTTGTGCATTTACAATATTCATTGATTTTTGCCATTAAAAAACATCATGTTATTCATATACCAGAAATGTTTGAAGCTACTGACTGAATGAAAGGAGCTGGCATCTCACTCTCTTTGAATCTTCTTTATCATGCTAGGATTAGCAGGAAAAAGCAAAAAATTTCAGAATTGCACCTTGCAATGTGGAGATATTACTGTTTGTGCATTTACAATATTCATTGATTTTTGCCATTGAAAAACGTCCAGAAATGTTTGAAGCTACTGACTGAATGAAAGGAGCTGGCATCTCTCTCTTTGAATCTTCTTTATCATGCTAGGATTAGCAGGAAAAAGCAAAAAATTTCAGAATTGCACCTTGCAATGTGGAGATATTACTGTTTGTGCATTTACAATATTCATTGATTTTTGCCATTGAAAAAGTCCAGAAATGTTTGAAGCTACTGACTGAATGAAAGGAGCTGGCATCTCACTCTCTTTGAATTTTCTTTATCATGCTAGGATTGGCAGGAAAAAGCAAAAAATTTCAGAATTGCACCTTGCAATATGGAGATATTACTGTTTGTGCATTTACAATATTCATTGATTTTTGCCATTGAAAAACATCATGTTATTCATATACCAGAAATGTTTGAAGCTACTGACTGAATGAAAGGAGCTGGCATCTCACTCTCTTTGAATCTTCTTTATCATGCTAGGATTAGCAGGAAAAAGCAAAAAATTTCAGAATTGCACCTTGCAATGTGGAGATATTACTGTTTGTGAATTTACAATATTCATTGATTTTTGCCATTGAAAAACGTCCAGAAATGTTTGAAGCTACTGACTGAATGAAAGGAGCTGGCATCTCACTCTCTTTGAATCTTCTTTATCATGCTAGGATTAGCAGGAAAAAGCAAAAAATTTCAGAATTGCACCTTGCAATGTGGAGATATTACTGTTTGTGCATTTACAATATTCATTGATTTTTGCCATTGAAAAACGTCCAGAAATGTTTGAAGCTACTGACTGAATGAAAGGAGCTGGCATCTCTCTCTTTGAATCTTCTTTATCATGCTAGGATTAGCAGGAAAAAGCAAAAAATTTCAGAATTGCACCTTGCAATGTGGAGATATTACTGTTTGTGCATTTACAATATTCATTGATTTTTGCCATTGAAAAACGTCCAGAAATGTTTGAAGCTACTGACTGAATGAAAGGAGCTGGCATCTCACTCTCTTTGAATCTTCTTTATCATGCTAGGATTGGCAGGAAAAAGCAAAAAATTTCAGAATTGCACCTTGCAATGTGGAGATATTACTGTTTGTGCATTTACAATATTCATTGATTTTTGCCATTGAAAAACATCATGTTATTCATATACCAGAAATGTTTGAAGCTACTGACTGAATGAAAGGAGCTGGCATCTCACTCTCTTTGAATCTTCTTTATCATGCTAGGATTAGCAGGAAAAAGCAAAAAATTTCAGAATTGCACCTTGCAATGTGGAGATATTACTGTTTGTGCATTTACAATATTCATTGATTTTTGCCATTGAAAAACGTCCAGAAATGTTTGAAGCTACTGACTGAATGAAAGGAGCTGGCATCTCACTCTCTTTGAATCTTCTTTATCATGCTAGGATTAGCAGGAAAAAGCAAAAAATTTCAGAATTGCACCTTGCAATGTGGAGATATTACTGTTTGTGCATTTACAATATTCATTGATTTTTGCCATTGAAAAACATCATGTTATTCATATACCAGAAATGTTTGAAGCTACTGACTGAATGAAAGGAGCTGGCATCTCACTCTCTTTGAATCTTCTTTATCATGCTAGGATTAGCAGGAAAAAGCAAAAAATTTCAGAATTGCACCTTGCAATGTGGAGATATTACTGTTTGTGCATTTACAATATTCATTGATTTTTGCCATTGAAAAACGTCCAGAAATGTTTGAAGCTACTGACTGAATGAAAGGAGCTGGCATCTCACTCTCTTTGAATCTTCTTTATCATGCTAGGATTAGCAGGAAAAAGCAAAAAAATTCAGAATTGCACCTTGCAATGTGGAGATATTACTGTTTGTGCATTTACAATATTCATTGATTTTTGCCATTGAAAAACGTCCAGAAATGTTTGAAGCTACTGACTGAATGAAAGGAGCTGGCATCTCACTCTCTTTGAATCTTCTTTATCATGCTAGGATTAGCAGGAAAAAGCAAAAAATTTCAGAATTGCACCTTGCAATGTGGAGATATTACTGTTTGTGCATTTACAATATTCATTGATTTTTGCCATTGAAAAACGTCCAGAAATGTTTGAAGCTACTGACTGAATGAAAGGAGCTGGCATCTCACTCTCTTTGAATCTTCTTTATCATGCTAGGATTAGCAGGAAAAAGCAAAAAATTTCAGAATTGCACCTTGCAATGTGGAGATATTACTGTTTGTGCATTTACAATATTCATTGATTTTTGCCATTGAAAAACATCCAGAAATGTTTGAAGCTACTGACTGAATGAAAGGAGCTGGCATCTCACTCTCTTTGAATCTTCTTTATCATGCTAGGATTAGCAGGAAAAAGCAAAAAATTTCAGAATTGCACCTTGCAATGTGGAGATATTACTGTTTGTGCATTTACAATATTCATTGACTTTTGCCATTGAAAAACGTCCAGAAATGTTTGAAGCTACTGACTGAATGAAAGGAGCTGGCATCTCACTCTCTTTGAATCTTCTTTATCATGCTAGGATTAGCAGGAAAAAGCAAAAAATTTCAGAATTGCACCTTGCAATGTGGAGATATTACTGTTTGTGCATTTACAATATTCATTGATTTTTGCCATTGAAAAACATCATGTTATTCATATACCAGAAATGTTTGAAGCTACTGACTGAATGAAAGGAGCTGGCATCTCACTCTCTTTGAATCTTCTTTATCATGCTAGGATTAGCAGGAAAAAGCAAAAAATTTCAGAATTGCACCTTGCAATGTGGAGATATTACTGTTTGTGCATTTACAATATTCATTGATTTTTGCCATTGAAAAACGTCCAGAAATGTTTGAAGCTACTGACTGAATGAAAGGAGCTGGCATCTCACTCTCTTTGAATCTTCTTTATCATGCTAGGATTAGCAGGAAAAAGCAAAAAATTTCAGAATTGCACCTTGCAATGTGGAGATATTACTGTTTGTGCATTTACAATATTCATTGATTTTTGCCATTGAAAAACATCATGTTATTCATATACCAGAAATGTTTGAAGTTACTGACTGAATGAAAGGAGCTGGCATCTCACTCTCTTTGAATCTTCTTTATCATGCTAGGATTAGCAGGAAAAAGCAAAAAATTTCAGAATTGCACCTTGCAATGTGGAGATATTACTGTTTGTGCATTTACAATATTCATTGATTTTTGCCATTGAAAAACGTCCAGAAATGTTTGAAGCTACTGACTGAATGAAAGCAGCTGGCATCTCACTCTCTTTGAATCTTCTTTATCATGCTAGGATTAGCAGGAAAAAGCAAAAAATTTCAGAATTGCACCTTGCAATGTGGAGATATTACTGTTTGTGCATTTACAATATTCATTGATTTTTGCCATTGAAAAACGTCCAGAAATGTTTGAAGCTACTGACTGAATGAAAGGAGCTGGCATCTCACTCTCTTTGAATCTTCTTTATCATGCTAGGATTAGCAGGAAAAAGCAAAAAATTTCAGAATTGCACCTTGCAATGTGGAGATATTACTGCTTGTGCATTTACAATATTCATTGATTTTTGCCCTTGAAAAACGTCCAGAAATGTTTGAAGCTACTGACTGAATGAAAGGAGCTGGCATCTCACTCTCTTTGAATCTTCTTTATCATGCTAGGATTAGCAGGAAAAAGCAAAAAATTTCAGAATTGCACCTTGCAATGTGGAGATATTACTGTTTATGCATTTACAATATTCATTGATTTTTGCTATTGAAAAACATCATGTTATTCATATACCAGAAATGTTTGTAGCTACTGACTGAATGAAAGGAGCTGGCATCTCACTCTCTTTGAATCTTCTTTATCATGCTAGGATTAGCAGGAAAAAGCAAAAAATTTCAGAATTGCACCTTGCAATGTGGAGATATTACTGTTTGTGCATTTACAATATTCATTGATTTTTGCCATTGAAAAACAACATGTTTTTCATATACCAGAGATGTTGGAAGTTACTGACTGAATGAAAGGAGCTGGCATCTCACTCTCTTTGAATCTTCTTTATCATGCTAGGATTAGCAGGAAAAAGCAAAAAATTTCAGAATTGCACCTTGCAATGTGGAGATATTACTGTTTGTGCATTTACAATATTCATTGATTTTTGCCATTGAAAAACGTCCAGAAATGTTTGAAGCTACTGACTGAATGAAAGGAGCTGGCATCTCACTCTCTTTGAATCTTCTTTATCATGCTAGGATTAGCAGGAAAAAGCAAAAAATTTCAGAATTGCACCTTGCAATGTGGAGATATTACTGTTTGTGCATTTACAATATTCATTGATTTTTGCCATTGAAAAATGTCCAGAAATGTTTGAAGCTACTGACTGAATGAAAGGAGCTGGCATCTCACTCTCTTTGAATCTTCTTTATCATGCTAGGATTAGCAGGAAAAAGCAAAAAATTTCAGAATTGCACCTTGCAATGTGGAGATATTACTGTTTGTGCATTTACAATATTCATTGATTTTTGCCATTGAAAAACGTCCAGAAATGTTTGAAGCTACTGACTGAATGAAAGGAGCTGGCATCTCACTCTCTTTGAATCTTCTTTATCATGCTAGGATTAGCAGGAAAAAGCAAAAAATTTCAGAATTGCACCTTGCAATGTGGAGATATTACTGTTGTGCATTTTCAATATTCATTGATTTTTGCCATTGAAAAACATCATGTTATTCATATACCAGAAATGTTTGAAGCTACTGACTGAATGAAAGGAGCTGGCATCTCACTCTCTTTGAATCTTCTTTATCATGCTAGGATTAGCAGGAAAAAGCAAAAAATTTCAGAATTGCACCTTGCAATGTGGAGATATTACTGTTTGTGCATTTACAATATTCATTGATTTTTGCCATTGAAAAACATCATGTTATTCATATACCCGAAATGTTTGAAGTTACTGACTGAATGAAAGGAGCTGGCATCTCACTCTCTTTGAATCTTCTTTATCATGCTAGGATTAGCAGGAAAAAGCAAAAAATTTCAGAATTGCACCTTGCAATGTGGAGATATTACTGTTTGTGCACTTACAATATTCATTGATTTTTGCCATTGAAAAACGTCCAGAAATGTTTGAAGCTACTGACTGAATGAAAGGAGCTGGCATCTCACTCTCTTTGAATCTTCTTTATCATGCTAGGATTAGCAGGAAAAAGCAAAAAATTTCAGAATTGCACCTTGCAATGTGGAGATATTTCTGTTTGTGCATTTACAATATTCATTGATTTTTGCCATTGAAAAACGTCCAGAAATGTTTGAAGCTACTGACTGAATGAAAGGAGCTGGCATCTCACTCTCTTTGAATCTTCTTTATCATGCTAGGATTAGCAGGAAAAAGCAAAAAATTTCAGAATTGCACCCTGCAATGTGGAGATATTACTGTTTGTGCATTTACAATATTCATTGATTTTTGCCATTAAAAAACATCATGTTATTCATATACCAGAAATGTTTGAAGCTACTGACTGAATGAAAGGAGCTGGCATCTCACTCTCTTTGAATCTTCTTTATCATGCTAGGATTAGCAGGAAAAAGCAAAAAATTTCAGAATTGCACCTTGCAATGTGGAGATATTACTGTTTGTGCATTTACAATATTCATTGATTTTTGCCATTGAAAAACGTCCAGAAATGTTTGAAGCTACTGACTGAATGAAAGGAGCTGGCATCTCTCTCTTTGAATCTTCTTTATCATGCTAGGATTAGCAGGAAAAAGCAAAAAATTTCAGAATTGCACCTTGCAATGTGGAGATATTACTGTTTGTGCATTTACAATATTCATTGATTTTTGCCATTGAAAAACGTCCAGAAATGTTTGAAGCTACTGACTGAATGAAAGGAGCTGGCATCTCACTCTCTTTGAATCTTCTTTATCATGCTAGGATTAGCAGGAAAAGGCAAAAAATTTCAGAATTGCACCTTGCAATGTGGAGATATTACTGTTTGTGCATTTACAATATTCATTGATTTTTTGCCATTGAAAACATCATGTTATTCATATACCAGAAATGTTTGAAGCTACTGACTGAATGAAAGGAGCTGGCATCTCACTCTCTTTGAATCTTCTTTATCATGCTAGGATTAGCAGGAAAAAGCAAAAAATTTCAGAATTGCACCTTGCAATGTGGAGATATTACTGTTTGTGCATTTACAATATTCATTGATTTTTGCCATTGAAAAACGTCCAGAAATGTTTGAAGCTACTGACTGAATGAAAGGAGCTGGCATCTCACTCTCTTTGAATCTTCTTTATCATGCTAGGATTAGCAGGAAAAAGCAAAAAATTTCAGAATTGCACCTTGCAATGTGGAGATATTACTGTTTGTGCATTTACAATATTCATTGATTTTTGCCATTGAAACACGTCCAGAAATGTTTGAAGCTACTGACTGAATGAAAGGAGCTGGCATCTCACTCTCTTTGAATCTTCTTTATCATGCTAGGATTAGCAGGAAAAAGCAAAAAATTTCAGAATTGCACCTTGCAATGTGGAGATATTACTGTTTGTGCATTTACAATATTCATTGATTTTTGCCATTGAAAAACGTCCAGAAATGTTTGAAGCTACTGACTGAATGAAAGGAGCTGGCATCTCACTCTCTTTGAATCTTCTTTATCATGCTAGGATTAGCAGGAAAAAGCAAAAAATTTCAGAATTGCACCTTGCAATGTGGAGATATTACTGTTTGTGCATTTACAATATTCATTGATTTTTGCCATTGAAAAACGTCCAGAAATGTTTGAAGCTACTGACTGAATGAAAGGAGCTGGCATCTCACTCTCTTTGAATCTTCTTTATCATGCTAGGATTAGCAGGAAAAAGCAAAAAATTTCAGAATTGCACCTTGCAATGTGGAGATATTACTGTTTGTGCATTTACAATATTCATTGATTTTTGCCATTGAAAAACATCATGTTATTCATATACCAGAAATGTTTGAAGCTACTGACTGAATGAAAGGAGCTGGCATCTCACTCTCTTTGAATCTTCTTTATCATGCTAGGATTAGCAGGAAAAAGCAAAAAATTTCAGAATTGCACCTTGCAATGTGGAGATATTACTGTTTGTGCATTTACAATATTCATTGATTTTTGCCATTGAAAAACATCATGTTATTCATATACCAGAAATGTTTGAAGTTACTGACTGAATGAAAGGAGCTGGCATCTCACTCTCTTTGAATCTTCTTTATCATGCTAGGATTAGCCGGAAAAAGCAAAAAATTTCAGAATTGCACCTTGCAATGTGGAGATATTACTGTTTGTGCATTTACAATATTCATTGATTTTTGCCATTGAAAAACGTCCAGAAATGTTTGAAGCTACTGACTGAATGAAAGGAGCTGGCATCTCACTCTCTTTGAATCTTCTTTATCATGCTAGGATTAGCAGGAAAAAGCAAAAAATTTCAGAATTGCACCTTGCAATGTGGAGATATTACTGTTTGTGCATTTACAATATTCATTGATTTTTGCCATTGAAAAACGTCCAGAAATGTTTGAAGCTACTGACTGAATGAAAGGAGCTGGCATCTCACTCTCTTTGAATCTTCTTTATCATGCTAGGATTAGCAGGAAAAAGCAAAAAATTTCAGAATTGCACCTTGCAATGTGGAGATATTACTGTTTGTGCATTTACAATATTCATTGATTTTTGCCATTAAAAAACATCATGTTATTCATATACCAGAAATGTTTGAAGCTACTGACTGAATGAAAGGAGCTGGCATCTCACTCTCTTTGAATCTTCTTTATCATGCTAGGATTAGCAGGAAAAAGCAAAAAATTTCAGAATTGCACCTTGCAATGTGGAGATATTACTGTTTGTGCATTTACAATATTCATTGATTTTTGCCATTGAAAAATGTCCAGAAATGTTTGAAGCTACTGACTGAATGAAAGGAGCTGGCATCTCTCTCTTTGAATCTTCTTTATCATGCTAGGATTAGCAGGAAAAAGCAAAAAATTTCAGAATTGCACCTTGCAATGTGGAGATATTACTGTTTGTGCATTTACAATATTCATTGATTTTTGCCATTGAAAAACGTCCAGAAATGTTTGAAGCTACTGACTGAATGAAAGGAGCTGGCATCTCACTCTCTTTGAATCTTCTTTATCATGCTAGGATTAGCAGGAAAAAGCAAAAAATTTCAGAATTGCACCTTGCAATGTGGAGATATTACTGTTTGTGCATTTACAATATTCATTGATTTTTGCCATTGAAAACATCATGTTATTCATATACCAGAAATGTTTGAAGCTACTGACTGAATGAAAGGAGCTGGCATCTCACTCTCTTTGAATCTTCTTTATCATGCTAGGATTAGCAGGAAAAAGCAAAAAATTTCAGAATTGCACCTTGCAATGTGGAGATATTACTGTTTGTGCATTTACAATATTCATTGATTTTTGCCATTGAAAAACGTCCAGAAATGTTTGAAGCTACTGACTGAATGAAAGGAGCTGGCATCTCACTCTCTTTGAATCTTCTTTATCATGCTAGGATTAGCAGGAAAAAGCAAAAAATTTCAGAATTGCACCTTGCAATGTGGAGATATTACTGTTTGTGCATTTACAATATTCATTGATTTTTGCCATTGAAAAACATCATGTTATTCATATACCAGAAATGTTTGAAGCTACTGACTGAATGAAAGGAGCTGGCATCTCACTCTCTTTGAATCTTCTTTATCATGCTAGGATTAGCAGGAAAAAGCAAAAAATTTCAGAATTGCACCTTGCAATGTGGAGATATTACTGTTTGTGCATTTACAATATTCATTGATTTTTGCCATTGAAAAACGTCCAGAAATGTTTGAAGCTACTGACTGAATGAAAGGAGCTGGCATCTCACTCTCTTTGAATCTTCTTTATCATGCTAGGATTAGCAGGAAAAAGCAAAAAATTTCAGAATTGCACCTTGCAATGTGGAGATATTACTGTTTGTGCATTTACAATATTCATTGATTTTTGCCATTGAAAAACGTCCAGAAATGTTTGAAGCTACTGACTGAATGAAAGGAGCTGGCATCTCACTCTCTTTGAATCTTCTTTATCATGCTAGGATTAGCAGGAAAAAGCAAAAAATTTCAGAATTGCACCTTGCAATGTGGAGATATTACTGTTTGTGCATTTACAATATTCATTGATTTTTGCCATTGAAAAACGTCCAGAAATGTTTGAAGCTACTGACTGAATGAAAGGAGCTGGCATCTCACTCTCTTTGAATCTTCTTTATCATGCTAGGATCAGCAGGAAAAAGCAAAAAATTTCAGAATTGCACCTTGCAATGTGGAGATATTACTGTTTGTGCATTTACAATATTCATTGATTTTTGCCATTGAAAAACATCATGTTATTCATATACCAGAAATGTTTGAAGCTACTGACTGAATGAAAGGAGCTGGCATCTCACTCTCTTTGAATCTTCTTTATAATGCTAGGATTAGCAGGAAAAAGCAAAAAATTTCAGAATTGCACCTTGCAATGTGGAGATATTACTGTTTGTGCATTTACAATACTCATTGATTTTTGCCATTGAAAAACGTCCAGAAATGTTTGAAGCTACTGACTGAATGAAAGGAGCTGGCATCTCACTCTCTTTGAATCTTCTTTATCATGCTAGGATTAGCAGGAAAAAGCAAAAAATTTCAGAATTGCACCTTGCAATGTGGAGATATTACTGTTTGTGCATTTACAATATTCATTGATTTTTGCCATTGAAAAACATCATGTTATTCATATACCAGAAATGTTTGAAGTTACTGACTGAATGAAAGGAGCTGGCATCTCACTCTCTTTGAATCTTCTTTATCATGCTAGGATTAGCAGGAAAAAGCAAAAAATTTCAGAATTGCACCTTGCAATGTGGAGATATTACTGTTTGTGCATTTACAATATTCATTGATTTTTGCCATTGAAAAACGTCCAGAAATGTTTGAAGCTACTGACTGAATGAAAGGAGCTGGCATCTCACTATCTTTGAATCTTCTTTATCATGCTAGGATTAGCAGGAAAAAGCAAAAAATTTCAGAATTGCACCTTGCAATGTGGAGATATTACTGTTTGTGCATTTACAATATTCATTGATTTTTGCCATTGAAAAACATCATGTTATTCATATACCAGAAATGTTTGAAGCTACTGACTGAATGAAAGGAGCTGGCATCTCACTCTCTTTGAATCTTCTTTATCATGCTAGGATTAGCAGGAAAAAGCAAAAAATTTCAGAATTGCACCTTGCAATGTGGAGATATTACTGTTTGTGCATTTACAATATTCATTGATTTTTGCCATTGAAAAACATCATGTTATTCATATACCAGAAATGTTTGAAGTTACTGACTGAATGAAAGGAGCTGGCATCTCACTCTCTTTGAATCTTCTTTATCATGCTAGGATTAGCAGGAAAAAGCAAAAAATTTCAGAATTGCACCTTGCAATGTGGAGATATTACTGTTTGTGCATTTACAATATTCATTGATTTTTGCCATTGAAAAACATCATGTTATTCATATACCAGAAATGTTTGAAGTTACTGACTGAATGAAAGGAGCTGGCATCTCACTCTCTTTGAATCTTCTTTATCATGCTAGGATTAGCAGGAAAAAGCAAAAAAATTCAGAATTGCACCTTGCAATGTGTAGATATTACTGTTTGTGCATTTACAATATTCATTGATTTTTGCCATTGAAAAACGTCCAGAAATGTTTGAAGCTACTGACTGAATGAAAGGAGCTGGCATCTCACTCTCTTTGAATCTTCTTTATCATGCTAGGATTAGCAGGAAAAAGCAAAAAATTTCAGAATTGCACCTTGCAATGTGGAGATATTACTGTTTGTGCATTTACAATATTCATTGATTTTTGCCATTGAAAAACATCATGTTATTCATATACCAGAAATGTTTGAAGCTACTGACTGAATGAAAGGAGCTGGCATCTCACTCTCTTTGAATCTTCTTATTATCATGCTAGGATTAGCAGGAAAAAGCAAAAAATTTCAGAATTGCACCTTGCAATGTGGAGATATTACTGTTTGTGCATTTACAATATTCATTGATTTTTGCCATTGAAAAACATCATGTTATTCATATACCAGAAATGTTTGAAGTTACTGACTGAATGAAAGGAGCTGGCATCTCACTCTCTTTGAATCTTCTTTATCATGCTAGGATTAGCAGGAAAAATCAAAAAATTTCAGAATTGCACCTTGCAATGTGGAGATATTACTGTTTGTGCATTTACAATATTCATTGATTTTTGCCATTGAAAAACGTCCAGAAATGTTTGAAGCTACTGACTGAATGAAAGGAGCTGGCATCTCACTCTCTTTGAATCTTCTTTATCATGCTAGGATTAGCAGGAAAAAGCAAAAAATTTCAGAATTGCACCTTGCAATGTGGAGATATTACTGTTTGTGCATTTACAATATTCATTGATTTTTGCCATTGAAAAACGTCCAGAAATGTTTGAAGCTACTGACTGAATGAAAGGAGCTGGCATCTCACTCTCTTTGAATCTTCTTTATCATGCTAGGATTAGCAGGAAAAAGCAAAAAATTTCAGAATTGCACCTTGCAATGTGGAGATATTACTGTTTGTGCATTTACAATATTCATTGATTTTTGCCATTAAAAAACATCATGTTATTCATATACCAGAAATGTTTGAAGCTACTGACTGAATGAAAGGAGCTGGCATCTCACTCTCTTTGAATCTTCTTTATCATGCTAGGATTAGCAGGAAAAAGCAAAAAATTTCAGAATTGCACCTTGCAATGTGGAGATATTACTGTTTGTGCATTTACAATATTCATTGATTTTTGCCATTGAAAAACGTCCAGAAATGTTTGAAGCTACTGACTGAATGAAAGGAGCTGGCATCTCTCTCTTTGAATCTTCTTTATCATGCTAGGATTAGCAGGAAAAAGCAAAAAATTTCAGAATTGCACCTTGCAATATGGAGATATTACTGTTTGTGCATTTACAATATTCATTGATTTTTGCCATTGAAAAACGTCCAGAAATGTTTGAAGCTACTGACTGAATGAAAGGAGCTGGCATCTCACTCTCTTTGAATCTTCTTTATCATGCTAGGATTAGCAGGAAAAAGCAAAAAATTTCAGAATTGCACCTTGCAATGTGGAGATATTACTGTTTGTGCATTTACAATATTCATTGATTTTTGCCATTGAAAACATCATGTTATTCATATACCAGAAATGTTTGAAGCTACTGACTGAATGAAAGGAGCTGGGATCTCACTCTCTTTGAATCTTCTTTATCATGCTAGGATTAGCAGGAAAAAGCAAAAAATTTCAGAATTGCACCTTGCAATGTGGAGATATTACTGTTTGTGCATTTACAATATTCATTGATTTTTGCCATTGAAAAATGTCCAGAAATGTTTGAAGCTACTGACTGAATGAAAGGAGCTGGCATCTCACTCTCTTTGAATCTTCTTTATCATGCTAGGATTAGCAGGAAAAAGCAAAAAATTTCAGAATTGCACCTTGCAATGTGGAGATATTACTGTTTGTGCATTTACAATATTCATTGATTTTTGCCATTGAAAAACATCATGTTATTCATATACCAGAAATGTTTGAAGCTACTGACTGAATGAAAGGAGCTGGCATCTCACTCTCTTTGAATCTTCTTTATCATGCTAGGATTAGCAGGAAAAAGCAAAAAATTTCAGAATTGCACCTTGCAATGTGGAGATATTACTGTTTGTGCATTTACAATATTCATTGATTTTTGCCATTGAAAAACGTCCAGAAATGTTTGAAGCTACTGACTGAATGAAAGGAGCTGGCATCTCACTCTCTTTGAATCTTCTTTATCATGCTAGGATTAGCAGGAAAAAGCAAAAAATTTCAGAATTGCACCTTGCAATGTGGAGATATTACTGTTTGTGCATTTACAATATTCATTGATTTTTGCCATTGAAAAACGTCCAGAAATGTTTGAAGCTACTGACTGAATGAAAGGAGCTGGCATCTCACTCTCTTTGAATCTTCTTTATCATGCTAGGATCAGCAGGAAAAAGCAAAAAATTTCAGAATTGCACCTTGCAATGTGGAGATATTACTGTTTGTGCATTTACAATATTCATTGATTTTTGCCATTGAAAAACATCATGTTATTCATATACCAGAAATGTTTGAAGCTACTGACTGAATGAAAGGAGCTGGCATCTCACTCTCTTTGAATCTTCTTTATCATGCTAGGATTAGCAGGAAAAAGCAAAAAATTTCAGAATTGCACCTTGCAATGTGGAGATATTACTGTTTGTGCATTTACAATACTCATTGATTTTTGCCATTGAAAAACGTCCAGAAATGTTTGAAGCTACTGACTGAATGAAAGGAGCTGGCATCTCACTCTCTTTGAATCTTCTTTATCATGCTAGGATTAGCAGGAAAAAGCAAAAAATTTCAGAATTGCACCTTACAATGTGGAGATATTACTGTTTGTGCATTTACAATATTCATTGATTTTTGCCATTGAAAAACATCATGTTATTCATATACCAGAAATGTTTGAAGTTACTGATTGAATGAAAGGAGCTGGCATCTCACTCTCTTTGAATCTTCTTTATCATGCTAGGATTAGCAGGAAAAAGCAAAAAATTTCAGAATTGCACCTTGCAATGTGGAGATATTACTGTTTGTGCATTTACAATATTCATTGATTTTTGCCATTGAAAAACGTCCAGAAATGTTTGAAGCTACTGACTGAATGAAAGGAGCTGGCATCTCACTCTCTTTGAATCTTCTTTATCATGCTAGGATTAGCAGGAAAAAGCAAAAAATTTCAGAATTGCACCTTGCAATGTGGAGATATTACTGTTTGTGCATTTACAATATTCATTGATTTTTGCCATTGAAAAACGTCCAGAAATGTTTGAAGCTACTGACTGAATGAAAGGAGCTGGCATCTCACTCTCTTTGAATCTTCTTTATCATGCTAGGATTAGCAGGAAAAAGCAAAAAATTTCAGAATTGCACCTTGCAATGCGGAGAAATTACTGTTTGTGCATTTACAATATTCATTGATTTTTGCCATTGAAAAACGTCCAGAAATGTTTGAAGCTACTGACTGAATGAAAGGAGCTGGCATCTCACTCTCTTTGAATCTTCTTTATCATGCTAGGATTAGCAGGAAAAAGAAAAAATTTCAGAATTGCACCTTGCAATGTGGAGATATTACTGTTTGTGCATTTACAATATTCATTGATTTTTGCCATTGAAAAACGTCCAGAAATGTTTGAAGCTACTGACTGAATGAAAGGAGCTGGCATCTCACTCTCTTTGAATCTTCTTTATCATGCTAGGACTAGCAGGAAAAAGCAAAAAATTTCAGAATTGCACCTTGCAATGTGGAGACATTACTGTTTGTGCATTTACAATATTCATTGATTTTTGCCATTGAAAAACATCATGTTATTCATATACCAGAAATGTTTGAAGCTACTGACTGAATGAAAGGAGCTGGCATCTCACTCTCTTTGAATCTTCTTTATCATGCTAGGATTAGCAGGAAAAAGCAAAAAATTTCAGAATTGCACCTTGCAATGTGGAGATATTACTGTTTGTGCATTTACAATATTCATTGATTTTTGCCATTGAAAAACGTCCAGAAATGTTTGAAGCTACTGACTGAATGAAAGGAGCTGGCATCTCACTCTCTTTGAATTTTCTTTATCATGCTAGGATTAGCAGGAAAAAGCAAAAAATTTCAGAATTGCACCTTGCAATGTGGAGATATTACTGTTTGTGCATTTACAATATTCATTGATTTTTGCCATTGAAAAACATCATGTTATTCATATACCAGAAATGTTTGAAGCTACTGACTGAATGAAAGGAGCTGGCATCTCACTCTCTTTGAATCTTCTTTATCATGCTAGGATTAGCAGGAAAAAGCAAAAAATTTCAGAATTGCACCTTGCAATGTGGAGATATTACTGTTTGTGCATTTACAATATTCATTGATTTTTGCCATTGAAAAACGTCCAGAAATGTTTGAAGCTACTGACTGAATGAAAGGAGCTGGCATCTCACTCTCTTTGAATCTTCTTTATCATGCTAGGATTAGCAGGAAAAAGCAAAAAATTTCAGAATTGCACCTTGCAATGTGGAGATATTACTGTTTGTGCATTTACAATATTCATTGATTTTTGCCATTGAAAACATCATGTTATTCATATACCAGAAATGTTTGAAGCTACTGACTGAATGAAAGGAGCTGGGATCTCACTCTCTTTGAATCTTCTTTATCATGCTAGGATTAGCAGGAAAAAGCAAAAAATTTCAGAATTGCACCTTGCAATGTGGAGATATTACTGTTTGTGCATTTACAATATTCATTGATTTTTGCCATTGAAAAACGTCCAGAAATGTTTGAAGCTACTGACTGAATGAAAGGAGCTGGCATCTCACTCTCTTTGAATCTTCTTTATCATGCTAGGATTAGCAGGAAAAAGCAAAAAATTTCAGAATTGCACCTTGCAATGTGGAGATATTACTGTTTGTGCATTTACAATATTCATTGATTTTTGCCATTGAAAAACATCATGTTATTCATATACCAGAAATGTTTGAAGCTACTGACTGAATGAAAGGAGCTGGCATCTCACTCTCTTTGAATCTTCTTTATCATGCTAGGATTAGCAGGAAAAAGCAAAAAATTTCAGAATTGCACCTTGCAATGTGGAGATATTACTGTTTGTGCATTTATAATATTCATTGATTTTTGCCATTGAAAAACGTCCAGAAATGTTTGAAGCTACTGACTGAATGAAAGGAGCTGGCATCTCACTCTCTTTGAATCTTCTTTATCATGCTAGGATTAGCAGGAAAAAGCAAAAAATTTCAGAATTGCACCTTGCAATGTGGAGATATTACTGTTTGTGCATTTACAATATTCATTGATTTTTGCCATTGAAAAACGTCCAGAAATGTTTGAAGCTACTGACTGAATGAAAGGAGCTGGCATCTCACTCTCTTTGAATCTTCTTTATCATGCTAGGATTAGCAGGAAAAAGCAAAAAATTTCAGAATTGCACCTTGCAATGTGGAGATATTACTGTTTGTGCATTTACAATATTCATTGATTTTTGCCATTGAAAAACGTCCAGAAATGTTTGAAGCTACTGACTGAATGAAAGGAGCTGGCATCTCACTCTCTTTGAATCTTCTTTATCATGCTAGGATCAGCAGGAAAAAGCAAAAAATTTCAGAATTGCACCTTGCAATGTGGAGATATTACTGTTTGTGCATTTACAATATTCATTGATTTTTGCCATTGAAAAACATCATGTTATTCATATACCAGAAATGTTTGAAGCTACTGACTGAATGAAAGGAGCTGGCATCTCACTCTCTTTGAATCTTCTTTATCATGCTAGGATTAGCAGGAAAAAGCAAAAAATTTCAGAATTGCACCTTGCAATGTGGAGATATTACTGTTTGTGCATTTACAATACTCATTGATTTTTGCCATTGAAAAACGTCCAGAAATGTTTGAAGCTACTGACTGAATGAAAGGAGCTGGCATCTCACTCTCTTTGAATCTTCTTTATCATGCTAGGATTAGCAGGAAAAAGCAAAAAATTTCAGAATTGCACCTTACAATGTGGAGATATTACTGTTTGTGCATTTACAATATTCATTGATTTTTGCCATTGAAAAACATCATGTTATTCATATACCAGAAATGTTTGAAGTTACTGATTGAATGAAAGGAGCTGGCATCTCACTCTCTTTGAATCTTCTTTATCATGCTAGGATTAGCAGGAAAAAGCAAAAAATTTCAGAATTGCACCTTGCAATGTGGAGATATTACTGTTTGTGCATTTACAATATTCATTGATTTTTGCCATTGAAAAACGTCCAGAAATGTTTGAAGCTACTGACTGAATGAAAGGAGCTGGCATCTCACTCTCTTTGAATCTTCTTTATCATGCTAGGATTAGCAGGAAAAAGCAAAAAATTTCAGAATTGCACCTTGCAATGTGGAGATATTACTGTTTGTGCATTTACAATATTCATTGATTTTTGCCATTGAAAAACGTCCAGAAATGTTTGAAGCTACTGACTGAATGAAAGGAGCTGGCATCTCACTCTCTTTGAATCTTCTTTATCATGCTAGGATTAGCAGGAAAAAGCAAAAAATTTCAGAATTGCACCTTGCAATGCGGAGAAATTACTGTTTGTGCATTTACAATATTCATTGATTTTTGCCATTGAAAAACGTCCAGAAATGTTTGAAGCTACTGACTGAATGAAAGGAGCTGGCATCTCACTCTCTTTGAATCTTCTTTATCATGCTAGGATTAGCAGGAAAAAGCAAAAAATTTCAGAATTGCACCTTGCAATGTGGAGATATTACTGTTTGTGCATTTACAATATTCATTGATTTTTGCCATTGAAAAACGTCCAGAAATGTTTGAAGCTACTGACTGAATGAAAGGAGCTGGCATCTCACTCTCTTTGAATCTTCTTTATCATGCTAGGATTAGCAGGAAAAAGGAAAAAAATTTCAGAATTGCACCTTGCAATGTGGAGACATTACTGTTTGTGCATTTACAATATTCATTGATTTTTGCCATTGAAAAACATCATGTTATTCATATACCAGAAATGTTTGAAGCTACTGACTGAATGAAAGGAGCTGGCATCTCACTCTCTTTGAATCTTCTTTATCATGCTAGGATTAGCAGGAAAAAGCAAAAAATTTCAGAATTGCACCTTGCAATGTGGAGATATTACTGTTTGTGCATTTACAATATTCATTGATTTTTGCCATTGAAAAACGTCCAGAAATGTTTGAAGCTACTGACTGAATGAAAGGAGCTGGCATCTCACTCTCTTTGAATTTTCTTTATCATGCTAGGATTAGCAGGAAAAAGCAAAAAATTTCAGAATTGCACCTTGCAATGTGGAGATATTACTGTTTGTGCATTTACAATATTCATTGATTTTTGCCATTGAAAAACATCATGTTATTCATATACCAGAAATGTTTGAAGCTACTGACTGAATGAAAGGAGCTGGCATCTCACTCTCTTTGAATCTTCTTTATCATGCTAGGATTAGCAGGAAAAAGCAAAAAATTTCAGAATTGCACCTTGCAATGTGGAGATATTACTGTTTGTGCATTTACAATATTCATTGATTTTTGCCATTGAAAAACGTCCAGAAATGTTTGAAGCTACTGACTGAATGAAAGGAGCTGGCATCTCACTCTCTTTGAATCTTCTTTATCATGCTAGGATTAGCAGGAAAAAGCAAAAAATTTCAGAATTGCACCTTGCAATGTGGAGATATTACTGTTTGTGCATTTACAATATTCATTGATTTTTGCCATTGAAAAACATCATGTTATTCATATACCAGAAATGTTTGAAGCTACTGACTGAATGAAAGGAGCTGGCATCTCACTCTCTTTGAATCTTCTTTATCATGCTAGGATTAGCAGGAAAAAGCAAAAAATTTCAGAATTGCACCTTGCAATATGGAGATATTACTGTTTGTGCATTTACAATATTCATTGATTTTTGCCATTGAAAAAGTCCAGAAATGTTTGAAGCTACTGACTGAATGAAAGGAGCTGGCATCTCACTCTCTTTGAATCTTCTTTATCATGCTAGGATTAGCAGGAAAAAGCAAAAAATTTCAGAATTGCACCTTGCAATGTGGAGATATTACTGTTTGTGCATTTACAATATTCATTGATTTTTGCCATTGAAAAACGTCCAGAAATGTTTGAAGCTACTGACTGAATGAAAGGAGCTGGCATCTCACTCTCTTTGAATCTTCTTTATCATGCTAGGATTAGCAGGAAAAAGCAAAAAATTTCAGAATTGCACCTTGCAATGTGGAGATATTACTGTTTGTGCATTTACAATATTCATTGATTTTTGCCATTGAAAAACGTCCAGAAATGTTTGAAGCTACTGACTGAATGAAAGGAGCTGGCATCTCACTCTCTTTGAATCTTCTTTATCATGCTAGGATTAGCAGGAAAAAGCAAAAAATTTCAGAATTGCACCTTGCAATGTGGAGATATTACTGTTTGTGCATTTACAATATTCATTGATTTTTGCCATTGAAAAACGTCCAGAAATATTTGAAGCTACTGACTGAATGAAAGGAGCTGGCATCTCACTCTCTTTGAATCTTCTTTATCATGCTAGGATTAGCAGGAAAAAGCAAAAAATTTCAGAATTGCACCTTGCAATGTGGAGATATTACTGTTTGTGCATTTACAATATTCATTGATTTTTGCCATTGAAAAACGTCCAGAAATGTTTGAAGCTACTGACTGAATGAAAGGAGCTGGCATCTCACTCTCTTTGAATCTTCTTTATCATGCTAGGATTAGCAGGAAAAAGCAAAAAATATCAGAATTGCACCTTGCAATGTTGAGATATTACTGTTTGTGCATTTACAATATTCATTGATTTTTGCCATTGAAAAACGTCCAGATATGTTTGAAGCTACTGACTGAATGAAAGGAGCTGGCATCTCACTCTCTTTGAATCTTCTTTATCATGCTAGGATTAGCAGGAAAAAGCAAAAAATTTCAGAATTGCACCTTGCAATGTGGAGATATTACTGTTTGTGCATTTACAATATTCATTGATTTTTGCCATTGAAAAACGTCCAGAAATGTTTGAAGCTACTGACTGAATGAAAGGAGCTGGCATCTCACTCTCTTTGAATCTTCTTTATCATGCTAGGATTAGCAGGAAAAAGCAAAAAAATTCAGAATTGCACCTTGCAATGTGGAGATATTACTGTTTGTGCATTTACAATATTCATTGATTTTTGCCATTGAAAACATCATGTTATTCATATACCAGAAATGTTTGAAGCTACTGACTGAATGAAAGGAGCTGGCATCTCACTCTCTTTGAATCTTCTTTATCATGCTAGGATTAGCAGGAAAAAGCAAAAAATTTCAGAATTGCACCTTGCAATGTGGAGATATTACTGTTTGTGCATTTACAATATTCATTGATTTTTGCCATTGAAAAACGTCCAGAAATGTTTGAAGCTACTGACTGAATGAAAGGAGCTGGCATCTCACTCTCTTTGAATCTTCTTTATCATGCTAGGATTAGCAGGAAAAAGCAAAAAATTTCAGAATTGCACCTTGCAATGTGGAGATATTACTGTTTGTGCATTTACAATATTCATTGATTTTTGCCATTGAAAAACATCATGTTATTCATATACCAGAAATGTTTGAAGCTACTGACTGAATGAAAGGAGCTGGCATCTCACTCTCTTTGAATCTTCTTTATCATGCTAGGATTAGCAGGAAAAAGCAAAAAATTTCAGAATTGCACCTTGCAATGTGGAGATATTACTGTTTGTGCATTTACAATATTCATTGATTTTTGCCATTGAAAAACGTCCAGAAATGTTTGAAGCTACTGACTGAATGAAAGGAGCTGGCATCTCACTCTCTTTGAATCTTCTTTATCATGCTAGGATTAGCAGGAAAAAGCAAAAAATTTCAGAATTGCACCTTGCAATGTGGAGATATTACTGTTTGTGCATTTACAATATTCATTGATTTTTGCCATTGAAAAACGTCCAGAAATGTTTGAAGCTACTGACTGAATGAAAGGAGCTGGCATCTCACTCTCTTTGAATCTTCTTTATCATGCTAGGATTAGCAGGAAAAAGCAAAAAATTTCAGAATTGCACCTTGCAATGTGGAGATATTACTGTTTGTGCATTTACAATATTCATTGATTTTTGCCATTGAAAAACGTCCAGAAATGTTTGAAGCTACTGACTGAATGAAAGGAGCTGGCATCTCACTCTCTTTGAATCTTCTTTATCATGCTAGGATCAGCAGGAAAAAGCAAAAAATTTCAGAATTGCACCTTGCAATGTGGAGATATTACTGTTTGTGCATTTACAATATTCATTGATTTTTGCCATTGAAAAACATCATGTTATTCATATACCAGAAATGTTTGAAGCTACTGACTGAATGAAAGGAGCTGGCATCTCACTCTCTTTGAATCTTCTTTATCATGCTAGGATTAGCAGGAAAAAGCAAAAAATTTCAGAATTGCACCTTGCAATGTGGAGATATTACTGTTTGTGCATTTACAATACTCATTGATTTTTGCCCTTGAAAAACGTCCAGAAATGTTTGAAGCTACTGACTGAATGAAAGGAGCTGGCATCTCACTCTCTTTGAATCTTCTTTATCATGCTAGGATTAGCAGGAAAAAGCAAAAAATTTCAGAATTGCACCTTACAATGTGGAGATATTACTGTTTGTGCATTTACAATATTCATTGATTTTTGCCATTGAAAAACATCATGTTATTCATATACCAGAAATGTTTGAAGTTACTGATTGAATGAAAGGAGCTGGCATCTCACTCTCTTTGAATCTTCTTTATCATGCTAGGATTAGCAGGAAAAAGCAAAAAATTTCAGAATTGCACCTTGCAATGTGGAGATATTACTGTTTGTGCATTTACAATATTCATTGATTTTTGCCATTGAAAAACGTCCAGAAATGTTTGAAGCTACTGACTGAATGAAAAGAGCTGGCATCTCACTCTCTTTGAATCTTCTTTATCATGCTAGGATTAGCAGGAAAAAGCAAAAAATTTCAGAATTGCACCTTGCAATGTGGAGATATTACTGTTTGTGCATTTACAATATTCATTGATTTTTGCCATTGAAAAACGTCCAGAAATGTTTGAAGCTACTGACTGAATGAAAGGAGCTGGCATCTCACTCTCTTTGAATCTTCTTTATCATGCTAGGATTAGCAGGAAAAAGCAAAAAATTTCAGAATTGCACCTTGCAATGCGGAGAAATTACTGTTTGTGCATTTACAATATTCATTGATTTTTGCCATTGAAAAACGTCCAGAAATGTTTGAAGCTACTGACTGAATGAAAGGAGCTGGCATCTCACTCTCTTTGAATCTTCTTTATCATGCTAGGATTAGCAGGAAAAAGCAAAAAATTTCAGAATTGCACCTTGCAATGTGGAGATATTACTGTTTGTGCATTTACAATATTCATTGATTTTTGCCATTGAAAAACGTCTAGAAATGTTTGAAGCTACTGACTGAATGAAAGGAGCTGGCATCTCACTCTCTTTGAATCTTCTTTATCATGCTAGGATTAGCAGGAAAAAGCAAAAAATTTCAGAATTGCACCTTGCAATGTGGAGACATTACTGTTTGTGCATTTACAATATTCATTGATTTTTGCCATTGAAAAACATCATGTTATTCATATACCAGAAATGTTTGAAGCTACTGACTGAATGAAAGGAGCTGGCATCTCACTCTCTTTGAATCTTCTTTATCATGCTAGGATTAGCAGGAAAAAGCAAAAAATTTCAGAATTGCACCTTGCAATGTGGAGATATTACTGTTTGTGCATTTACAATATTCATTGATTTTTGCCATTGAAAAACGTCCAGAAATGTTTGAAGCTACTGACTGAATGAAAGGAGCTGGCATCTCACTCTCTTTGAATTTTCTTTATCATGCTAGGATTAGCAGGAAAAAGCAAAAAATTTCAGAATTGCACCTTGCAATGTGGAGATATTACTGTTTGTGCATTTACAATATTCATTGATTTTTGCCATTGAAAAACATCATGTTATTCATATACCAGAAATGTTTGAAGCTACTGACTGAATGAAAGGAGCTGGCATCTCACTCTCTTTGAATCTTCTTTATCATGCTAGGATTAGCAGGAAAAAGCAAAAAATTTCAGAATTGCACCTTGCAATGTGGAGATATTACTGTTTGTGCATTTACAATATTCATTGATTTTTGCCATTGAAAAACGTCCAGAAATGTTTGAAGCTACTGACTGAATGAAAGGAGCTGGCATCTCACTCTCTTTGAATCTTCTTTATCATGCTAGGATTAGCAGGAAAAAGCAAAAAATTTCAGAATTGCACCTTGCAATGTGGAGATATTACTGTTTGTGCATTTACAATATTCATTGATTTTTGCCATTGAAAAACATCATGTTATTCATATACCAGAAATGTTTGAAGCTACTGACTGAATGAAAGGAGCTGGCATCTCACTCTCTTTGAATCTTCTTTATCATGCTAGGATTAGCAGGAAAAAGCAAAAAATTTCAGAATTGCACCTTGCAATATGGAGATATTACTGTTTGTGCATTTACAATATTCATTGATTTTTGCCATTGAAAAAGTCCAGAAATGTTTGAAGCTACTGACTGAATGAAAGGAGCTGGCATCTCACTCTCTTTGAATCTTCTTTATCATGCTAGGATTAGCAGGAAAAAGCAAAAAATTTCAGAATTGCACCTTGCAATGTGGAGATATTACTGTTTGTGCATTTACAATATTCATTGATTTTTGCCATTGAAAAACGTCCAGAAATGTTTGAAGCTACTGACTGAATGAAAGGAGCTGGCATCTCACTCTCTTTGAATCTTCTTTATCATGCTAGGATTAGCAGGAAAAAGCAAAAAATTTCAGAATTGCACCTTGCAATGTGGAGATATTACTGTTTGTGCATTTACAATATTCATTGATTTTTGCCATTGAAAAACGTCCAGAAATGTTTGAAGCTACTGACTGAATGAAAGGAGCTGGCATCTCACTCTCTTTGAATCTTCTTTATCATGCTAGGATTAGCAGGAAAAAGCAAAAAATTTCAGAATTGCACCTTGCAATGTGGAGATATTACTGTTTGTGCATTTACAATATTCATTGATTTTTGCCATTGAAAAACGTCCAGAAATATTTGAAGCTACTGACTGAATGAAAGGAGCTGGCATCTCACTCTCTTTGAATCTTCTTTATCATGCTAGGATTAGCAGGAAAAAGCAAAAAATTTCAGAATTGCACCTTGCAATGTGGAGATATTACTGTTTGTGCATTTACAATATTCATTGATTTTTGCCATTGAAAAACGTCCAGAAATGTTTGAAGCTACTGACTGAATGAAAGGAGCTGGCATCTCACTCTCTTTGAATCTTCTTTATCATGCTAGGATTAGCAGGAAAAAGCAAAAAATATCAGAATTGCACCTTGCAATGTGGAGATATTACTGTTTGTGCATTTACAATATTCATTGATTTTTGCCATTGAAAAACGTCCAGATATGTTTGAAGCTACTGACTGAATGAAAGGAGCTGGCATCTCACTCTCTTTGAATCTTCTTTATCATGCTAGGATTAGCAGGAAAAAGCAAAAAATTTCAGAATTGCACCTTGCAATGTGGAGATATTACTGTTTGTGCATTTACAATATTCATTGATTTTTGCCATTGAAAAACGTCCAGAAATGTTTGAAGCTACTGACTGAATGAAAGGAGCTGGCATCTCACTCTCTTTGAATCTTCTTTATCATGCTAGGATTAGCAGGAAAAAGCAAAAAATTTCAGAATTGCACCTTGCAATGTGGAGATATTACTGTTTGTGCATTTACAATATTCATTGATTTTTGCCATTGAAAAACATCCAGAAATGTTTGAAGCTACTGACTGAATGAAAGGAGCTGGCATCTCACTCTCTTTGAATCTTCTTTATCATGCTAGGATTAGCAGGAAAAAGCAAAAAATTTCAGAATTGCACCTTGCAATGTGGAGATATTACTGTTTGTGCATTTACAATATTCATTGATTTTTGCCATTGAAAAACGTCCAGAAATGTTTGAAGCTACTGACTGAATGAAAGGAGCTGGCATCTCACTCTCTTTGAATCTTCTTTATCATGATAGGATTAGCAGGAAAAAGCAAAAAATTTCAGAATTGCACCTTGCAATGTGGAGATATTACTGTTTGTGCATTTACAATATTCATTGATTTTTGCCATTGAAAAACGTCCAGAAATGTTTGAAGCTACTGACTGAATGAAAGGAGCTGGCATCTCACTCTCTTTGAATCTTCTTTATCATGCTAGGATTAGCAGGAAAAAGTAAAAAATTTCAGAATTGCACCTTGCAATGTGGAGATATTACTGTTTGTGCATTTACAATATTCATTGATTTTTGCCATTGAAAAACGTCCAGAAATGTTTGAAGCTACTGACTGAATGAAAGGAGCTGGCATCTCTCTCTCTTTGAATCTTCTTTATCATGCTAGGATTAGCAGGAAAAAGCAAAAAATTTCAGAATTGCACCTTGCAATGTGGAGATATTACTGTTTGTGCATTTACAATATTCATTGATTTTTGCCATTGAAAAACGTCCAGAAATGTTTGAAGCTACTGACTGAATGAAAGGAGCTGGCATCTCACTCTCTTTGAATCTTCTTTATCATGCTAGGATTAGCAGGAAAAAGCAAAAAATTTCAGAATTGCACCTTGCAATGTGGAGATATTACTGTTTGTGCATTTACAATATTCATTGATTTTTGCCATTGAAAAACGTCCAGAAATGTTTGAAGCTACTGACTGAATGAAAGGAGCTGGCATCTCACTCTCTTTGAATCTTCTTTATCATGCTAGGATTAGCAGGAAAAAGCAAAAAATTTCAGAATTGCACCTTGCAATGTGGAGATATTACTGTTTGTGCATTTACAATATTCATTGATTTTTGCCATTGAAAAACGTCCAGAAATGTTTGAAGCTACTGACTGAATGAAAGGAGCTGGCATCTCACTCTCTTTGAATCTTCTTTATCATGCTACGATTAGCAGGAAAAAGCAAAAAATTTCAGAATTGCACCTTGCAATGTGGAGATATTACTGTTTGTGCATTTACAATATTCATTGATTTTTGCCATTGAAAAACATCATGTTATTCATATACCAGAAATGTTTGAAGCTACTGACTGAATGAAAGGAGCTGGCATCTCACTCTCTTTGAATCTTCTTTATCATGCTAGGATTAGCAGGAAAAAGCAAAAAATTTCAGAATTGCACCTTGCAATGTGGAGATATTACTGTTTGTGCATTTACAATATTCATTGATTTTTGCCATTGAAAAACGTCCAGAAATGTTTGAAGCTACTGACTGAATGAAAGGAGCTGGCATCTCACTCTCTTTGAATATTCTTTATCATGCTAGGATTAGCAGGAAAAAGCAAAAAATTTCAGAATTGCACCTTGCAATGTGGAGATATTACTGTTTGTGCATTTACAATATTCATTGATTTTTGCCATTGAAAAACGTCCAGAAATGTTTGAAGCTACTGACTGAATGAAAGGAGCTGGCATCTCACTCTCTTTGAATCTTCTTTATCATGCTAGGATTAGCAGGAAAAAGCAAAAAATTTCAGAATTGCACCTTGCAATGTGGAGATATTACTGTTTGTGCATTTACAATATTCATTGATTTTTGCCATTGAAAAACGTCCAGAAATGTTTGAAGCTACTGACTGAATGAAAGGAGCTGGCATCTCACTCTCTTTGAATCTTCTTTATCATGCTAGGATTAGCAGGAAAAAGCAAAAAATTTCAGAATTGCACCTTGCAATGTGGAGATATTACTGTTTGTGCATTTACAATATTCATTGATTTTTGCCATTGAAAAACGTCCAGAAATGTTTGAAGCTACTGACTGAATGAAAGGAGCTGGCATCTCACTCTCTTTGAATCTTCTTTATCATGCTAGGATTAGCAGGAAAAAGCAAAAAATTTCAGAATTGCACCTTGCAATGTGGAGATATTACTGTTTGTGCATTTACAATATTCATTGATTTTTGCCATTGAAAAACGTCCAGAAATGTTTGAAGCTACTGACTGAATGAAAGGAGCTGGCATCTCACTCTCTTTGAATCTTCTTTATCATGCTAGGATTAGCAGGAAAAAGCAAAAAATTTCAGAATTGCACCTTGCAATGTGGAGATATTACTGTTTGTGCATTTACAATATTTATTGATTTTTGCCATTGAAAAACGTCCAGAAATGTTTGAAGCTACTGACTGAATGAAAGGAGCTGGCATCTCACTCTCTTTGAATCTTCTTTATCATGCTAGGATTAGCAGGAAAAAGCAAAAAATTTCAGAATTGCACCTTGCAATGTGGAGATATTACTGTTTGTGCATTTACAATATTCATTGATTTTTGCCATTGAAAAACGTCCAGAAATGTTTGAAGCTACTGACTGAATGAAAGGAGCTGGCATCTCACTCTCTTTGAATCTTCTTTATCATGCTAGGATTAGCAGGAAAAAGCAAAAAATTTCAGAATTGCACCTTGCAATGTGGAGATATTACTGTTTGTGCATTTACAATATTCATTGATTTTTGCCATTGAAAAACATCATGTTATTCATATACCAGAAATGTTTGAAGCTACTGACTGAATGAAATGAGCTGGCATCTCACTCTCTTTGAATCTTCTTTATCATGCTAAGAGGAGCAGGAAAAAGCAAAAAATTTCAGAATTGCACCTTGCAATGTGGAGATATTACTGTTTGTGCATTTACAATATGTAACGGGTCTGGGAGGCGGAACCTCTGGGCTACAATACAAGGGGGCGGTCCTTGTAAGGGAGCGGGTGGCGACCAGGCAGGTAGTCACAGGAGGTGACCAGGACAGTCTCTGGGTGTACGGGCAGGAGGACACGGCAAGTGATCGGGGCAGTCTCTGGATAAAGGGTAGGTACGACCTGTGATGGCTGAACCTCCAGGTAGGCTAGCAAGGCAGATGAAGAATGTGTGCTCCCAGGTGAGCAAGCGAGAGTCTCTGGAATAGCAGGTGGTCACAGCACGTGACGGCGGAGCCTCCAGGTAGGCAAGCAGGCAGGTAACGGAGAAGCGCTCCCAGGTGAGCGGGCAAGAGTCTCAGGAATAGCTGGTGGTCACAGCACGTGACAGCGGAGCCTCCGGGCAGGCAAGCAGGCAGGTAGCGGAGAAGCGCTCCCAGGTGAGCGGGCAAGAGTCTGGAGTAGCTGGTGGTCACAGCACGTGACAGCGGAGCCTCCGGGCTGGCAAGCAGGCAGGTAACGGAGAAGCGCTCCCAGGTGAGCGGGCAAGAGTCTCAGGAATAGCTGGTGGTCACAGCACGTGACAGCGGAGCCTCCGGGCAGGCAAGCAGGCAGGTAGCGGAGAAGCGCTCCCAGGTGAGCGGGCAAGCTGGTCCATAGACAGACTGACCGGAGTTGTAAGGCAGACCGTCGGACCTCAGGCAAGCAGGCAGGCAGCTGAGGTGCACTCCCAGGTGAGCGGGCAGGCTGGTCCTTAGACAGACTGACAGGAGTAGTAAGGCAGACCGTCGGACCTCAGACTAGCAGACAGGTAGCAAGTAATCAGGCAGGAATCTGACAGGTAACTGGCAGGTAACTGGCAACGGGACCTGAGGGCTGAAGCACAGGTGAGACACAGGTGCAAACAACATTGCTCGGGCACCTCCATTTTGGAGGAGGTGCCTTATATATGATGAAGTCCTCCGGCCATTGGCCGGGGACTCCTTAGGACGGCGCGCGCGGCCCCTTTAAGAGAAGGGGAGCGCGCGCGCGTGCGCCCTAAGCACAGGGGCCGGGAAGGAGCGCACGCTGAGAGCAGAGCGGGAGGAGGACGCCGGGAAGGAGCGCGCGCTGATAGCAGAGCGGGAGAGGGACGCCGGGCATGGGGCAGAGCGGTGAGGGGAGCAGCGTCCCTGCCTAGCAGAGGGCAGGGACGCCGGCACTACAGTACCCCCCCTTTAGGCCCCCCCTTTTTTAGGCCAGACAGAAATTTAGCTAGGATGAGAGGGGCATGGATGTTCTCCCGGGGCTCCCACGTTCTCTCCTCAGGACCAAACCCCTTCCAATCTACCAGAAAAAAGGTCTTTCCTCTTACCCTTTTGGTGGCAAGAATGTTCTCTACCTCAAACTCATCCTCAGCAGAAACCGGAGCAGGAGGCGTACCTGTAGACTTGGAAAAAGAGTTAAGTACCACAGGTTTGAGGAGAGATACATGGAAGGAGTTAGGGATCCGTAAGTTGGCCGGGAGTTTCAATTTATAGGCCACCGGGTTGATCTGACTGGTGACCTCCAGAGGTCCGATGAACCGAGGCCCTAACTTGTAAGAGGGTATCTTGAGTCGAACATATTTAGATGAGAGCCAGACCTTATCTCCTGGACGAAATTGAGGAGGATCCAGGCGTTTTTTGTCAGCGTGTCTTTTCATCCGCTCGGACGACTGAAGGAGTGCGGATCGGGTACTCTCCCAAATGGAGGAAAATTTGCAAATGAGAGATTCCGCAGCCGGGTTGTCCACCGAGGTGGAGACAGGAAAAGGAATCCGAGGATGCTGACCAAAGACTACAAAAAACGGGGATTTGGAGGAGTATTCGCTCTCGTGATTATTGTAAGAGAACTCGGCCCATGGTAGGAGATCCACCCAGTCAGAATGGTGGGCATTAACAAAGTGCCGGAGGTAACTGGTCAGGTTCTGATTGATCCGCTCCACTTGACCATTGGACTGTGGGTGGTAAGCGGAAGAGAAGTCCAGGGTGACGTCTAGTAGTTTACAAGTGGCTCTCCAGAAGCGTGAGGTGAACTGTACCCCACGATCCGACACGATGTGGAGGGGCAGGCCATGAAGACGGAAGATGTGACGAATAAAGTCTCTAGCTAGCTCGGGTGCAGACGGGAGGCCTGGCAGGGGAATGAAATGAGCCATCTTGGAGAAGTGGTCAGCGACCACCCAAATGACCGTACAACCGGCAGAGAGTGGGAGGTCAGTTATGAAGTCCATTGCAATATGCTGCCAGGGGGCAGCAGGTACTGGGAGCGGAAGGAGGCGACCGGCTGGCAGATGTCTCGGAACCTTGTTGCGGGCGCAGGACACACAGGCAGAAACAAAGTCTATTACATCCTTGTGCAGGGTAGGCCACCAGTAGTGCCGGGAAATAAGCTGGAGGGTCTTCTTCTGATCAGCGTGGCCAGCCAGTTTAGACGAGTGACCCCAGTGAAGGATCTTCTCCCGATCAGGTACTGATACGAACGTCTTTCCGGGAGGGAGACGATTTAGACTCACGGGAGCCACCTGCATTACTCTGGCGGGATCGATGATGTGTTTCGGATCTTCCTCGAGATCAGATACCAGAAAGGATCGAGACAAGGCGTCCGCCTTGACGTTTTTGTCAGCCGGGCGAAAATGAAGGACAAAATCAAAACGAGCAAAAAACAAGGACCACCGGGCTTGGCGCGGGTTAAGTCTCTGGGCATGCTGGAGGTAAGCCAAGTTCTTGTGGTCAGTGTAAATTATTACCGGGTGAAGAGCCCCCTCAAGCAGGTAACGCCACTCCTCCAATGCCAGTTTGATGGCCAATAACTCTCGATCTCCTATGGAATAATTGCGCTCTGAGGAGGAGAAGAGTTTAGAGAAGAAGCCGCAAGTTACCATCCTCCCGGAAGAAGATTTTTGAGTAAGTACCGTTCCAGCTCCAGAGGAGCAGGCGTCCACTTCCAGGAAGAACTGCTTGTTGCCGTCCGGGCGATGAAGCACCGGGGCGGAAGAGAAGGCCTGTTTTAAGGAAAGAAAGGCTTCTTCAGCTTCGGACGGCCACTCTTTGGGATTAGTACCCTTACGGGTGAGCGCGGAAATTGGGGCAGACCGGGAAGAGAAGTGTGGTATGAAGAGGCGGTAGTAGTTGGCGAAGCCCAGGAACCGCTGAATGGCCTTCAACCCCTCCGGTCGGGGCCATTTCTCGATGGCAGACAGTTTCTCTGGATCAATTCGTAGGCCGGTCTGAGAAATAATGTAGCCCAAAAACGGAAGCGAGGTCTGCTCAAAGAGGCACTTCTCGTATTTAGCGAAGAGGTGATTCTGCCTGAGCCTGAGCAGGACCTGACGAACGTCCCTCCGGTGAGTCTGGAGATCCGGAGAGAAGACCAAGATGTCGTCCAGGTACACCACTACGCAGGAGTAGAGAAGGTCCCGGAAGATGTCATTGACCAACTCTTGAAAGACGGCAGGAGCGTTACAGAGACCAAAGGGCATTACCAGGTATTCATAGTGGCCGTCCCGGGTGTTGAATGCCGTCTTCCATTCATCCCCTTGACGGATACGAACCAGGTTGTACGCCCCACGGAGGTCTAGTTTGGTGAAGATTCTAGCCCCCCTCAGACGATCAAATAATTCTGGAATGAGCGGAAGGGGGTACTTATTCTTCACCGTGATCTGGTTTAGGCCTCTATAGTCTATACAGGGACGGAGAGAGACGTCCTTCTTTTTGACGAAAAAGAAGCCTGCTCCCGCCGGGGAGGTAGATTTCCGGATGAATCCCCTGGCCAGATTCTCCTCAATATATTCGGACATCGACCGGGTCTCAGCAGCGGATAAAGGATAAATACGCCCACGGGGAGGAGTAGTACCGGGTAACAGGTCGATGGGACAGTCGTATGGTCTATGAGGGGGTAATGTCTCTGCCTCCTTTTTATTAAAGACATCAGCATAAGACCAATAAGGAATTGGAAGTCCAGGTAGATTAGCTGGGGTAGGAGAGGGACGGACGGGATGGACGGGAACCAGGCAGGTCTTATGACAGTCTTGTCCCCAGCGAAGGACTTCTCCGGTTTGCCAGTCAAGCAAGGGTGCATGTTTCTGGAGCCAAGGCAGACCTAGCAAGAGGGCGTGAGAGAGTCCAGGCAGAACATGAAAGGAGATACTTTCAGAATGCAGTATTCCCACCTGCAGAGTAATGGATTCGGTGATGAGTTGGATGGGGCGTGGTAAGAGCCCCCCATCCACGGCAGCCACAGACAAGGGTACAGCCAGAGGTTTGGTGGGGATGCGGTATTTCTCTACCAGGGACTGTGAAATAAGATTCCCGGCTGCTCCAGAGTCCAGTTGGGCTAGTTCGAAATAACGGTTCTACCCGTAGACGATTGAAACTGACAACAGCAGGGATGGAGAGGATTTATTCTTGTCTAGGTGGACCTCTCTGAGCGAACCTAGACACAGGCGTTTCCCGACCTCTCCGGGCAGGCACGGATCCGGTGCTCCTTACTGCCACAGTAGAAGCAGGTCCCCTCGGCACGGCGTAAGTCCTGACGGGTCTTGACCATCTTGGTCTGGTCGACCTGCATAGGCTCAGGAGGGTGTACCTGGTTAGAGACAGAAGGAGTGACGGGTTTCTGAAAAGTAGGAGCTAGACGTGGTAACCTCCTCTCACGGGTGACCTCTCTGGCACGCTCCTGGAACCGTAGGTCAATCCGGGTGGCAAGAGTTATTAAGTCATCGAGAGTGGTAGGAATGTCCCGACCGGCAAGTTCATCTTTAATACGGCCGGACAGACCCTCCCAGAAGACGGAAACCAGAGCGTCGTTATCCCAGGCCAACTCCGAGGCAAGGGTACGGAACCGTATGGCATATTGGCCCACGGTGAGACTCTCCTGACGGAGGCGTAGCAACGATGATGCAGATGAGGTCTTCCGTCCGGGTTCGTCGAAGACTTTCCGGAAAGCCGTGAGAAAAGCAGGCAAGTTGGACACCAGGGGGTCTCCTCTCTCCCATAGAGGATTTAGCCAGGCCAGGGCCTCCCCGGTGAGATGGGACATGATGAAGGTAATTTTGGCCCGGTCGGAGTTAAACTGGTGGGACAAAAGTTCAAAGTGCAGGGTGCACTGATTTAAGAAGCCCCGAGCCTGGACGGAGTCGCCTCCGAAGCGAGGAGGTGCAGAGAGCCGGGGTCCGGGGTAGGATACCATGGTATTAGTGGGCAGCGGAGCTGCCGGATTGCAAGATATGGCACTGGCGGAGGTTGTTGGTGGATCAGACAGAGTGTTCAGGCGAGTATTGACATTCCGCAGGTGACCCAGGATGGACTCCTGTTGGGACCTCTGACGGGACAGTTCAAGACAGAGGTCCGAGAGCGAGGGAGCTTGGGTGCCACCGGGTTCCATGGCCCGAGCATACTGTAACGGGTCTGGGAGGCGGAACCTCTGGGCTACAATACAAGGGGGCGGTCCTTGTAAGGGAGCGGGTGGCGACCAGGCAGGTAGTCACAGGAGGTGCCCAGGACAGTCTCTGGGTGTACGGGCAGGAGGACACGGCAAGTGATCGGGGCAGTCTCTGGATAAAGGGTAGGTACGACCTGTGATGGCTGAACCTCCAGGTAGGCTAGCAAGGCAGATGAAGAATGTGTGCTCCCAGGTGAGCAAGCGAGAGTCTCTGGAATAGCAGGTGGTCACAGCACGTGACGGCGGAGCCTCCAGGTAGGCAAGCAGGCAGGTAACGGAGAAGCGCTCCCAGGTGAGCGGGCAAGAGTCTCAGGAATAGCTGGTGGTCACAGCACGTGACAGCGGAGCCTCCGGGCAGGCAAGCAGGCAGGTAGCGGAGAAGCGCTCCCAGGTGAGCGGGCAAGAGTCTGGAGTAGCTGGTGGTCACAGCACGTGACAGCGGAGCCTCCGGGCTGGCAAGCAGGCAGGTAACGGAGAAGCGCTCCCAGGTGAGCGGGCAAGAGTCTCAGGAATAGCTAATGGTCACAGCACGTGACAGCGGAGCCTCCGGGCAGGCAAGCAGGCAGGTAGCGGAGAAGCGCTCCCAGGTGAGCGGGCAAGCTGGTCCATAGACAGACTGACCGGAGTTGTAAGGCAGACCGTCGGACCTCAGGCAAGCAGGCAGGTAGCTGAGGTGCGCTCCCAGGTGAGCGGGCAGGCTGGTCCTTAGACAGACTGACAGGAGTAGTAAGGCAGACCGTCGGACCTCAGACTAGCAGACAGGTAGCAAGTAATCAGGCAGGAATCTGACAGGTAACTGGCAGGTAACTGGCAACGGGACCTGAGGGCTGAAGCACAGGTGAGACACAGGTGCAAACAACATTGCTCGGGCACCTCCATTTTGGAGGAGGTGCCTTATATATGATGAAGTCCTCCGGCCATTGGCCGGGGACTCCTTAGGACGGCGCGCGCGGCCCCTTTAAGAGGAGGGGAGCGCGCGCGCGCGCGCCCTAAGCACAGGGGCCGGGAAGGAGCGCGCGCTGAGAGCAGAGCGGGAGGAGGACGCCGGGAAGGAGCGCGCGCTGACAGCAGAGTGGGAGAGGGACGCCGGGCACGGGGCAGAGCGGTGAGGGGAGCAGCGTCCCTGCCTAGCAGAGGGCAGGGACGCCGGCACTACACAATATTCATTGATTTTTGCCGTTGAAAAACGTCCAGAAATGTTTGAAGCTACTGACTGAATGAAAGGAGCTGGCATCTCACTCTCTTTGAATCTTCTTTATCATGCTAGGATTAGCAGGAAAAAGCAAAAAATTTCAGAATTGCACCTTGCAATGTGGAGATATTACTGTTTGTGCATTTACAATATTCATTGATTTTTGCCATTGAAAAACGTCCAGAAATGTTTGAAGCTACTGACTGAATGAAAGGAGCTGGCATCTCACTCTCTTTGAATCTTCTTTATCATGCTAGGATTAGCAGGAAAAAGCAAAAAATTTCAGAATTGCACCTTGCAATGTGGAGATATTACTGTTTGTGCATTTACAATATTCATTGATTTTTGCCATTGAAAAACGTCCAGAAATGTTTGAAGCTACTGACTGAATGAAAGGAGCTGGCATCTCACTCTCTTTGAATCTTCTTTATCATGCTAGGATTAGCAGGAAAAAGCAAAAAAAATTTCAGAATTGCACCTTGCAATGTGGAGATATTACTGTTTGTGCATTTACAATATTCATTGATTTTTGCCATTGAAAAACGTCCAGAAATGTTTGAAGATACTGACTGAATGAAAGGAGCTGGCATCTCACTCTCTTTGAATCTTCTTTATCATGCTAGGATTAGCAGGAAAAAGCAAAAAATTTCAGAATTGCACCTTGCAATGTGGAGATATTACTGTTTGTGCATTTACAATATTCATTGATTTTTGCCATTGAAAAACATCATGTTATTCATATACCAGAAATGTTTGAAGCTACTGACTGAATGAATGGAGCTGGCATCTCACTCTCTTTGAATCTTCTTTATCATGCTAGGATCAGCAGGAAAAAGCAAAAAATTTCAGAATTGCACCTTGCAATGTGGAGATATTACTGTTTGTGCATTTACAATATTCATTGATTTTTGCCATTGAAAAACGTCCAGAAATGTTTGAAGCTACTGACTGAATGAAAGGAGCTGGCATCTCACTCTATTTGAATCTTCTTTATCATGCTAGGATTAGCAGGAAAAAGCAAAAAATTTCAGAATTGCACCTTGCAATGTGGAGATATTACTGTTTGTGCATTTACAATATTCATTGATTTTTGCCATTGAAAAACGTCCAGAAATGTTTGAAGCTACTGACTGAATGAAAGGAGCTGGCATCTCACTCTCTTTGAATCTTCTTTATCATGCTAGGATTAGCAGGAAAAAGCAAAATATTTCAGAATTGCACCTTGCAATGTGGAGATATTTCTGTTTGTGCATTTACAATATTCATTGATTTTTGCCATTGAAAAACGTCCAGAAATGTTTGAAGCTACTGAGTGAATGAAAGGAGCTGGCATCTCACTGTCTTTGAATCTTCTTTATCATGCTAGGATTAGCAGGAAAAAGCAAAAAATTTCAGAATTGCACCTTGCAATGTGGAGATATTACTGTTTGTGCATTTACAATATTCATTGATTTTTGCCATTGAAAAACATCCAGAAATGTTTGAAGCTACTGACTGAATGAAAGGAGCTGGCATCTCACTCTCTTTGAATCTTCTTTATCATGCTAGGATTAGCAGGAAAAAGCAAAAAATTTCAGAATTGCACCTTGCAATGTGGAGATATTACTGTTTGTGCATTTACAATATTCATTGATTTTTGCCATTGAAAAACGTCCAGAAATGTTTGAAGCTACTGACTGAATGAAAGGAGCTGGCATCTCACTCTCTTTGAATCTTCTTTATCATGCTAGGATTAGCAGGAAAAAGCAAAACATTTCAGAATTGCACCTTGCAATGTGAAGATATTACTGTTTGTGCATTTACAATATTCATTGATTTTTGCCATTGAAAAACGTCCAGAAATGTTTGAAGCTACTGACTGAATGAAAGGAGCTGGCATCTCACTCTCTTTGAATCTTCTTTATCAAGCTAGGATTAGCAGGAAAAAGCAAAAAATTTCAGAATTGCACCTTGCAATGTGTAGATATTACTGTTTGTGCTTTTACAATATTCATTGATTTTTGCCATTGAAAAACGTCCAGAAATGTTTGAAGCTACTGACTGAATGAAAGGAGCTGGCATCTCACTCTCTTTGAATCTTCTTTATCAAGCTAGGATTAGCAGGAAAAAGCAAAAAATTTCAGAATTGCACCTTGCAATGTGTAGATATTACTGTTTGTGCTTTTACAATATTCATTGATTTTTGCCATTGAAAAACATCATGTTATTCATATACCAGAAATGTTTGAAGCTACTGACTGAATGAAAGGAGCTGGCATCTCACTCTCTTTGAATCTTCTTTATCATGCTAAGAGGAGCAGGAAAAAGCAAAAAATTTCAGAATTGCACCTTGCAATGTGGAGATATTACTGTTTGTGCATTTACAATATTCATTGATTTTTGCCATTGAAAAACGTCCAGAAATGTTTGAAGCTACTGACTGAATAAAAGGAGCTGGCATCTCACTCTCTTTGAATCTTCTTTATCATGCTAGGATTAGCAGGAAAAAGCAAAAAATTTCAGAATTGCACCTTGCAATGTGGAGATATTACTGTTTGTGCATTTACAATATTCATTGATTTTTGCCATTGAAAAACATCATGTTATTCATATACCAGAAATGTTTGAAGCTACTGACTGAATGAAAGGAACTGGCATCTCACTCTCTTTGAATCTTCTTTATCATGCTAAGAGGAGCAGGAAAAAGCAAAAAATTTCAGAATTGCACCTTGCAATGTGGAGATATTACTGTTTGTGCATTTACAATATTCATTGATTTTTGCCATTGAAAAACGTCCAGAAATGTTTGAAGCTACTGACTGAATGAAAGGAGCTGGCATCTCACTCTCTATGAATCTTCTTTATCATGCTAGGATTAGCAGGAAAAAGCAAAAAATTTCAGAATTGCACCTTGCAATGTGGAGATATTACTGTTTGTGCATTTACAATATTCATTGATTTTTGCCATTGAAAAACGTCCAGAAATGTTTGAAGCTACTGACTGAATGAAAGGAGCTGGCATCTCACTCTCTTTGAATCTTCTTTATCATGCTAGGATTAGCAGGAAAAAGCAAAAAATTTCAGAATTGCACCTTGCAATGTGGAGATATTACTGTTTGTGCATTTACAATATTCATTGATTTTTGCCATTGAAAAACGTCCAGAAATGTTTGAAGCTACTGACTGAATGAAAGGAGCTGGCATCTCACTCTCTTTGAATCTTCTTTATCATGCTAGGATTAGCAGGAAAAAGCAAAAAATTTCAGAATTGCACCTTGCAATGTGGAGATATTACTGTTTGTGCATTTACAATATTCATTGATTTTTGCCATTGAAAAACGTCCAGAAATGTTTGAAGCTACTGACTGAATGAAAGGAGCTGGCATCTCACTCTCTTTGAATCTTCTTTATCATGCTAGGATTAGCAGGAAAAAGCAAAAAATTTCAGAATTGCACCTTGCAATGTGGAGATATTACTGTTTGTGCATTTACAATATTCATTGATTTTTGTCATTGAAAAACGTCCAGAAATGTTTGAAGCTACTAACTGAATGAAAGGAGCTGACATCTCACTCTCTTTGAATCTTCTTTATCATGCTAGGATTAGCAGGAAAAAGCAAAAAATTTCAGAATTGCACCTTGCAATGTGGAGATATTACTGTTTGTGCATTTACAATATTCATTGATTTTTGCCATTGAAAAACGTCCAGAAATGTTTGAAGCTACTGACTGAATGAAAGGATCTGGCATCTCACTCTCTTTGAATCTTATTTATCATGCTAGGATTAGCAGGAAAAAGCAAAAAATTTCAGAATTGCACCTTGCAATGCGGAGAAATTACTGTTTGTGCATTTACAATATTCATTGATTTTTGCCATTGAAAAACATCATGTTATTCATATACCAGAAATGTTTGAAGCTACTGACTGAATGAAAGGAGCTGGCATCTCACTCTCTTTGAATCTTCTTTATCATGCTAGGAATAGCAGGAAAAAGCAAAAAATTTCAGAATTGCACCTTGCAATGTGGAGATATTACTGTTTGTGCATTTACAATATTCATTGATTTTTGCCATTGAAAAACATCATGTTATTCACATACCAGAAATGTTTGAAGCTACTGACTGAATGAAAGGAGCTGGCATCTCACTCTCTTTGAATCTTCTTTATCATGCTAAGAGGAGCAGGAAAAAGCAAAAAATTTCAGAATTGCACCTTGCAATGTGGAGATATTACTGTTTGTGCATTTACAATATTCATTGATTTTTGCCATTGAAAAACGTCCAGAAATGTTTGAAGCTACTGACTGAATGAAAGGAGCTGGCATCTCACTCTCTTTGAATCTTCTTTATCATGCTAGGATTAGCAGGAAAAAGCAAAAAATTTCAGAATTGCACCTTGCAATGTGGAGATATTACTGTTTGTGCATTTACAATATTCTTTGATTTTTGCCATTGAAAAACGTCCAGAAATGTTTGAAGCTACTGACTGAATGAAAGGAGCTGGCATCTCACTCTCTTTGAATCTTCTTTATCATGCTAGGATTAGCAGGAAAAAGCAAAAAATTTCAGAATTGCACCTTGCAATGTGGAGATATTACTGTTTGTGCATTTACAATATTCATTGATTTTTGCCATTGAAAAACGTCCAGAAATGTTTGAAGCTACTGACTGAATGAAAGGAGCTGGCATCTCACTCTCTTTGAATCTTCTTTATCATGCTAGGATTAGCAGGAAAAAGCAAAAAATTTCAGAATTGCACCTTGCAATGTGGAGATATTACTGTTTGTGCATTTACAATATTCATTGATTTTTGCCATTGAAAAACGTCCAGAAATGTTTGAAGCTACTGACTGAATGAAAGGAGCTGGCATCTCACTCTCTTTGAATCTTCTTTATCATGCTAGGATTAGCAGGAAAAAGCAAAAAATTTCAGAATTGCACCTTGCAATGTGGAGATATTACTGTTTGTGCATTTACAATATTCATTGATTTTTGCCATTGAAAAACGTCCAGAAATGTTTGAAGCTACTGACTGAATGAAAGGAGCTGGCATCTCACTCTCTTTGAATCTTCTTTATCATGCTAGGATTAGCAGGAAAAAGCAAAAAATTTCAGAATTGCACCTTGCAATGTGGAGATATTACTGTTTGTGCATTTACAATATTCATTGATTTTTGTCATTGAAAAACGTCCAGAAATGTTTGAAGCTACTAACTGAATGAAAGGAGCTGGCATCTCACTCTCTTTGAATCTTCTTTATCATGCTAGGATTAGCAGGAAAAAGCAAAAAATTTCAGAATTGCACCTTGCAATGTGGAGATATTACTGTTTGTGCATTTACAATATTCATTGATTTTTGCCATTGAAAAACGTCCAGAAATGTTTGAAGCTACTGACTGAATGAAAGGATCTGGCATCTCACTCTCTTTGAATCTTATTTATCATGCTAGGATTAGCAGGAAAAAGCAAAAAATTTCAGAATTGCACCTTGCAATGCGGAGAAATTACTGTTTGTGCATTTACAATATTCATTGATTTTTGCCATTGAAAAACATCATGTTATTCATATACCAGAAATGTTTGAAGCTACTGACTGAATGAAAGGAGCTGGCATCTCACTCTCTTTGAATCTTCTTTATCATGCTAGGAATAGCAGGAAAAAGCAAAAAATTTCAGAATTGCACCTTGCAATGTGGAGATATTACTGTTTGTGCATTTACAATATTCATTGATTTTTGCCATTGAAAAACATCATGTTATTCATATACCAGAAATGTTTGAAGCTACTGACTGAATGAAAGGAGCTGGCATCTCACTCTCTTTGAATCTTCTTTATCATGCTAAGAGGAGCAGGAAAAAGCAAAAAATTTCAGAATTGCACCTTGCAATGTGGAGATATTACTGTTTGTGCATTTACAATATTCATTGATTTTTGCCATTGAAAAACGTCCAGAAATGTTTGAAGCTACTGACTGAATGAAAGGAGCTGGCATCTCACTCTCTTTGAATCTTCTTTATCATGCTAGGATTAGCAGGAAAAAGCAAAAAATTTCAGAATTGCACCTTGCAATGTGGAGATATTACTGTTTGTGCATTTACAATATTCATTGATTTTTGCCATTGAAAAACGTCCAGAAATGTTTGAAGCTACTGACTGAATGAAAGGAGCTGGCATCTCACTCTCTTTGAATCTTCTTTATCATGCTAGGATTAGCAGGAAAAAGCAAAAAATTTCAGAATTGCACCTTGCAATGTGGAGATATTACTGTTTGTGCATTTACAATATTCATTGATTTATGCCATTGAAAAACGTCCAGAAATGTTTGAAGCTACTGACTGAATGAAAGGAGCTGGCATCTCACTCTCTTTGAATCTTCTTTATCATGCTAGGATTAGCAGGAAAAAGCAAAAAATTTCAGAATTGCACCTTGCAATGTGGAGATATTACTGTTTGTGCATTTACAATATTCATTGATTTTTGCCATTGAAAAACGTCCAGAAATGTTTGAAGCTACTGACTGAATGAAAGGAGCTGGCATCTCACTCTCTTTGAATCTTCTTTATCATGCTAGGATTAGCAGGAAAAAGCAAAAAATTTCAGAATTGCACCTTGCAATGTGGAGATATTACTGTTTGTGCATTTACAATATTCATTGATTTTGCCATTGAAAAACGTCCAGAAATGTTTGAAGCTACTGACTGAATGAAAGGAGCTGGCATCTCACTCTCTTTGAATCTTCTTTATCATGCTAGGATTAGCAGGAAAAAGCAAAAAATTTCAGAATTGCACCTTGCAATGTGGAGATATTACTGTTTGTGCATTTACAATATTCATTGATTTTTGCCATTGAAAAACGTCCAGAAATGTTTGAAGCTACTGACTGAATGAAAGGAGCTGGCATCTCACTCTCTTTGAATCTTCTTTATCATGCTAGGATTAGCAGGAAAAAGCAAAAAATTTCAGAATTGCATCTTGCAATGCGGAGAAATTACTGTTTGTGCATTTACAATATTCATTGATTTTTGCCATTGAAAAACATCATGTTATTCATATACCAGAAATGTTTGAAGCTACTGACTGAATGAAAGGAGCTGGCATCTCACTCTCTTTGAATCTTCTTTATCATGCTAGGATTAGCAGGAAAAAGCAAAAAATTTCAGAATTGCACCTTGCAATGTGGAGATATTACTGTTTGTGCATTTACAATATTCATTGATTTTTGCCATTGAAAAACATCATGTTATTCATATACCAGAAATGTTTGAAGCTACTGACTGAATGAAAGGAGCTGGCATCTCACTCTCTTTCAATCTTCTTTATCATGCTAAGAGGAGCAGGAAAAAGCAAAAAATTTCAGAATTGCACCTTGCAATGTGGAGATATTACTGTTTGTGCATTTACAATATTCATTGATTTTTGCCATTGAAAAACGTCCAGAAATGTTTGAAGCTACTGACTGAATGAAAGGAGCTGGCATCTCACTCTCTTTGAATCTTCTTTATCATGCTAGGATTAGCAGGGAAAGCAAAAAATTTCAGAATTGCACCTTGCAATGTGGAGATATTACTGTTTGTGCATTTACAATATTCATTGATTTTTGTCATTGAAAAACGTCCAGAAATGTTTGAAGCTACTGACTGAATGAAAGGAGCTGGCATCTCACTCTCTTTGAATCTTCTTTATCATGCTAGGATTAGCAGGAAAAAGCAAAAAATTTAAGAATTGCACCTTGCAATGTGGAGATATTACTGTTTGTGCATTTACAATATTCATTGATTTTTGCCATTGAAAAACATAATGTTATTCATATACCAGAAATGTTTGAAGCTACTGACTGAATGAAAGGAGCTGGCATCTCACTCTCTTTGAATCTTCTTTATCATGCTAGGATTAGCAGGAAAAAGCAAAAAATTTCAGAATTGCACCTTGCAATGTGGAGATATTACTCTTTGTGCATTTACAATATTCATTGATTTTTGCCATTGAAAAACGTCCAGAAATGTTTGAAGCTACTGACTGAATGAAAGGAGCTGGCATCTCACTCTCTTTGAATCTTCTTTATCATGCTAGGATTAGCAGGAAAAAGCAAAAAATTTCAGAATTGCACCTTGCAATGTGGAGATATTACTGTTTGTGCATTTACAATATTCATTGATTTTTGCCATTGAAAAACGTCCAGAAATGTTTGAAGCTACTGACTGAATGAAAGGAGCTGGCATCTCACTCTCTTTGAATCTTCTTTATCATGCTAGGATTAGCAGGAAAAAGCAAAAAATTTCAGAATTGCACCTTGCAATGCGGAGAAATTACTGTTTGTGCATTTACAATATTCATTGATTTTTGCCATTGAAAAACATCATGTTATTCATATACCAGAAATGTTTGAAGCTACTGACTGAATGAAAGGAGCTGGCATCTCACTCTCTCTGAATCTTCTTTATCATGCTAGGATTAGCAGGAAAAAGCAAAAAATTTCAGAATTGCATCTTGCAATGTGGAGATATTACTGTTTGTGCATTTACAATATTCATTGATTTTTGCCATTGAAAAACGTCCAGAAATGTTTGAAGCTACTGACTGAATGAAAGGAGCTGGCATCTCACTCTCTTTGAATCTTCTTTATCATGCTAGGATTAGCAGGAAAAAGCAAAAAATTTCAGAATTGCACCTTGCAATGTGGAGATATTACTGTTTGTGCATTTACAATATTCATTGATTTTTGCCATTGAAAAACGTCCAGAAATGTTTGAAGCTACTGACTGAATGAAAGGAGCTGGCATCTTACTCTCTTTGAATCTTCTTTATCATGCTAGGATTAGCAGGAAAAAGCAAAAAATTTCAGAATTGCACCTTGCAATGTGGAGATATTACTGTTTGTGCATTTACAATATTCATTGATTTTTGCCATTGAAAAACGTACAGAAATGTTTGAAGCTACTGACTGAATGAAAGGATCTGGCATCTCTCTCTCTTTGAATCTTCTTTATCATGCTAGGATTAGCAGGAAAAAGCAAAAAATTTCAGAATTGCACCTTGCAATGTGGAGATATTACTGTTTGTGCATTTACAATATTCATTGATTTTTGCCATTGAAAAACGTCCAGAAATGTTTGAAGCTACTGACTGAACGAAAGGAGCTGGCATCTCACTCTCTTTGAATCTTCTTTATCATGCTAGGATTAGCAGGAAAAAGCAAAAAATTTCAGAATTGCACCTTGCAATGTGGAGATATCACTGTTTGTGCATTTACAATATTCATTGATTTTTGTCATTGAAAAACGTCCAGAAATGTTTGAAGCTACTGACTGAATGAAAGGAGCTGGCATCTCACTCTCTTTGAATCTTCTTTATCATGCTAGGATTAGCAGGAAAAAGCAAAAAATTTCAGAATTGCACCTTGCAATGTGGAGATATTACTGTTTGTGCATTTACAATATTCATTGATTTTTGCCATTGAAAAACGTCCAGAAATGTTTGAAGCTACTGACTGAATGAAAGGAGCTGGCATCTCACTCTCTTTGAATCTTCTTTACCATGCTAGGATTAGCAGGAAAAAGCAAAAAATTTCAGAATTGCACCTTGCAATGCGGAGAAATTACTGTTTGTGCATTTACAATATTCATTGATTTTTGCCATTGAAAAACATCATGTTATTCATATACCAGAAATGTTTGAAGCTACTGACTGAATGAAAGGAGCTGGCATCTCACTCTCTTTGAATCTTCTTTATCATGCTAGGATTAGCAGGAAAAAGCAAAAAATTTCAGAATTGCACCTTGCAATGTGGAGATATTACTGTTTGTGCATTTACAATATTCATTGATTTTTGCCATTGAAAAACGTCCAGAAATGTTTGAAGCTACTGACTGAATGAAAGGAGCTGGCATCTCACTCTCTTTGAATCTTCTTTATCATGCTAGGATTAGCAGGAAAAAGCAAAAAATTTCAGAATTGCACCTTGCAATGTGGAGATATTACTGTTTGTTCATTTACAATATTCATTGATTTTTGCCATTGAAAAACATCATGTCATTCATATACCAGAAATGTTTGAAGCTACTGACTGAATGAAAGGAGCTGGCATCTCACTCTCTTTGAATCTTCTTTATCATGCTAAGAGGAGCAGGAAAAAGCAAAAAATTTCAGAATTGCACCTTGCAATGTGGAGATATTACTGTTTGTGCATTTACAATATTCATTGATTTTTGCCATTGAAAAACGTCCAGAAATGTTTGAAGCTACTGACTGAATGAAAGGAGCTGGCATCTCACTCTCTTTGAATCTTCTTTATCATGCTAGGATTAGCAGGAAAAAGCAAAAAATTTCAGAATTGCACCTTGCAATGTGGAGATATTACTGTTTGTGCATTTACAATATTCATTGATTTTTGCCATTGAAAAACGTCCAGAAATGTTTGAAGCTACTGACTGAATGAAAGGAGCTGGCATCTCACTCTCTTTGAATCTTCTTTATCATGCTAGGATTAGCAGGAAAAAGCAAAAAATTTCAGAATTGCACCTTGCAATGTGGAGATACTACTGTTTGTGCATTTACAATATTCATTGATTTTTGCCATTGAAAAACGTCCAGAAATGTTTGAAGCTACTGACTGAATGAAAGTAGCTGGCATCTCACTCTCTTTGAATCTTCTTTATCATGCTAGGATTAGCAGGAAAAAGCAAAAAATTTCAGAATTGCACCTTGCAATGTAGAGATATTACTGTTTGTGCATTTACAATATTCATTGATTTTTGCCATTGAAAAACGTCCAGAAATGTTTGAAGCTACTGACTGAATGAAAGGAGCTGGCATCTCACTCTCTTTGAATCTTCTTTATCATGCTAGGATTAGCAGGAAAAAGGAAAAAATTTCAGAATTGCACCTTGCAATGTGGAGATATTACTGTTTGTGCATTTAAATATTCATTGATTTTGCCATTGAAAAACGTCCAGAAATGTTTGAAGCTACTGACTGAATGAAAGGAGCTGGCATCTCACTCTCTTTGAATCTTCTTTATCATGCTAGGATTAGCAGGAAAAAGCAAAAAATTTCAGAATTGCACCTTGCAATGTGGAGATATTACTGTTTGTGCATTTACAATATTCATTGATTTTTGCCATTGAAAAACGTCCAGAAATGTTTGAAGCTACTGACTGAATGAAAGGAGCTGGCATGTCACTCTCTTTGAATCTTCTTTATCATGCTAGGATTAGCAGGAAAAAGCAAAAAATTTCAGAATTGCACCTTGCAATGCGGAGAAATTACTGTTTGTGCATTTACAATATTCATTGATTTTTGCCATTGAAAAACATCATGTTATTCATATACCAGAAATGTTTGAAGCTACTGACTGAATGAAAGGAGCTGGCATCTCACTCTCTTTGAATCTTCTTTATCATGCTAGGATTAGCAGGAAAAAGCAAAAAATTTCAGAATTGCACCTTGCAATGTGGAGATATTACTGTTTGTGCATTTACAATATTCATTGATTTTTGCCATTGAAAAACATCATGTTATTCATATACCAGAAATGTTTGAAGCTACTGACTGAATGAAAGGAGCTGGCATCTCACTCTCTTTGAATCTTCTTTATCATGCTAAGAGGAGCATAAAAAAGCAAAAAATTTCAGAATTGCACCTTGCAATGTGGAGATATTACTGTTTGTGCATTTACAATATTCATTGATTTTTGCCATTGAAAAACGTCCAGAAATGTTTGAAGCTTCTGACTGAATGAAAGGAGCTGGCATCTCACTCTCTTTGAATCTTCTTTATCATGCTAGGATTAGCAGGAAAAAGCAAAAAATTTCAGAATTGCACCTTGCAATGTGGAGATATTACTGTTTGTGCATTTACAATATTCATTGATTTTTGCCATTGAAAAACGTCCAGAAATCTTTGAAGCTACTGACTGAATGAAAGGAGCTGGCATCTCACTCTCTTTGAATCTTCTTTATCATGCTAGGATTAGCAGGAAAAAGCAAAAAATTTCAGAATTGCACCTTGCAATGTGGAGATATTACTGTTTGTGCATTTACAATATTCATTGATTTTTGCCATTGAAAAACGTCCAGAAATGTTTGAAGCTACTGACTGAATGAAAGGAGCTGGCATCTCACTCTCTTTGAATCTTCTTTATCATGCTAGGATTAGCAGGAAAAAGCAAAAAATTTCAGAATTGCACCTTGCAATGTGGAGATATTACTGTTTGTGCATTTACAATATTCATTGATTTTTGCCATTGAAAAACATCATGTTATTCATATACCAGAAATGTTTGAAGCTACTGACTGAATGAAAGGAGCTGGCATCTCACTCTCTTTGAATCTTCTTTATCATGCTAAGAGGAGCAGGAAAAAGCAAAAAATTTCAGAATTGCACCTTGCAATGTGGAGATATTACTGTTTGTGCATTTACAATATTCATTGATTTTTGCCATTGAAAAACGTCCAGAAATGTTTGAAGCTACTGACTGAATGAAAGGAGCTGGCATCTCACTCTCTTTGAATCTTCTTTATCATGCTAGGATTAGCAGGAAAAAGCAAAAAATTTCAGAATTGCACCTTGCAATGTGGAGATATTACTGTTTGTGCATTTACAATATTCATTGATTTTTGCCATTGAAAAACGTCCAGAAATGTTTGAAGCTACTGACTGAATGAAAGGAGCTGGCATCTCACTCTCTTTGAATCTTCTTTATCATGCTAGGATTAGCAGGAAAAAGCAAAAAATTTCAGAATTGCACCTTGCAATGTGGAGATATTACTGTTTGTGCATTTACAATATTCATTGATTTATGCCATTGAAAAACGTCCAGAAATGTTTGAAGCTACTGACTGAATGAAAGGAGCTGGCATCTCACTCTCTTTGAATCTTCTTTATCATGCTAGGATTAGCAGGAAAAAGCAAAAAATTTCAGAATTGCACCTTGCAATGTGGAGATATTACTGTTTGTGCATTTACAATATTCATTGATTTTTGCCATTGAAAAACGTCCAGAAATGTTTGAAGCTACTGACTGAATGAAAGGAGCTGGCATCTCACTCTCTTTGAATCTTCTTTATCATGCTAGGATTAGCAGGAAAAAGCAAAAAATTTCAGAATTGCACCTTGCAATGTGGAGATATTACTGTTTGTGCATTTACAATATTCATTGATTTTGCCATTGAAAAACGTCCAGAAATGTTTGAAGCTACTGACTGAATGAAAGGAGCTGGCATCTCACTCTCTTTGAATCTTCTTTATCATGCTAGGATTAGCAGGAAAAAGCAAAAAATTTCAGAATTGCACCTTGCAATGTGGAGATATTACTGTTTGTGCATTTACAATATTCATTGATTTTTGCCATTGAAAAATGTCCAGAAATGTTTGAAGCTACTGACTGAATGAAAGGAGCTGGCATCTCACTCTCTTTGAATCTTCTTTATCATGCTAGGATTAGCAGGAAAAAGCAAAAAATTTCAGAATTGCATCTTGCAATGCGGAGAAATTACTGTTTGTGCATTTACAATATTCATTGATTTTTGCCATTGAAAAACATCATGTTATTCATATACCAGAAATGTTTGAAGCTACTGACTGAATGAAAGGAGCTGGCATCTCACTCTCTTTGAATCTTCTTTATCATGCTAGGATTAGCAGGAAAAAGCAAAAAATTTCAGAATTGCACCTTGCAATGTGGAGATATTACTGTTTGTGCATTTACAATATTCATTGATTTTTGCCATTGAAAAACATCATGTTATTCATATACCAGAAATGTTTGAAGCTACTGACTGAATGAAAGGAGCTGGCATCTCACTCTCTTTGAATCTTCTTTATCATGCTAAGAGGAGCAGGAAAAAGCAAAAAATTTCAGAATTGCACCTTGCAATGTGGAGATATTACTGTTTGTGCATTTACAATATTCATTGATTTTTGCCATTGAAAAACGTCCAGAAATGTTTGAAGCTACTGACTGAATGAAAGGAGCTGGCATCTCACTCTCTTTGAATCTTCTTTATCATGCTAGGATTAGCAGGGAAAGCAAAAAATTTCAGAATTGCACCTTGCAATGTGGAGATATTACTGTTTGTGCATTTACAATATTCATTGATTTTTGTCATTGAAAAACGTCCAGAAATGTTTGAAGCTACTGACTGAATGAAAGGAGCTGGCATCTCACTCTCTTTGAATCTTCTTTATCATGCTAGGATTAGCAGGAAAAAGCAAAAAATTTAAGAATTGCACCTTGCAATGTGGAGATATTACTGTTTGTGCATTTACAATATTCATTGATTTTTGCCATTGAAAAACATAATGTTATTCATATACCAGAAATGTTTGAAGCTACTGACTGAATGAAAGGAGCTGGCATCTCACTCTCTTTGAATCTTCTTTATCATGCTAGGATTAGCAGGAAAAAGCAAAAAATTTCAGAATTGCACCTTGCAATGTGGAGATATTACTCTTTGTGCATTTACAATATTCATTGATTTTTGCCATTGAAAAACGTCCAGAAATGTTTGAAGCTACTGACTGAATGAAAGGAGCTGGCATCTCACTCTCTTTGAATCTTCTTTATCATGCTAGGATTAGCAGGAAAAAGCAAAAAATTTCAGAATTGCACCTTGCAATGTGGAGATATTACTGTTTGTGCATTTACAATATTCATTGATTTTTGCCATTGAAAAACGTCCAGAAATGTTTGAAGCTACTGACTGAATGAAAGGAGCTGGCATCTCACTCTCTTTGAATCTTCTTTATCATGCTAGGATTAGCAGGAAAAAGCAAAAAATTTCAGAATTGCACCTTGCAATGCGGAGAAATTACTGTTTGTGCATTTACAATATTCATTGATTTTTGCCATTGAAAAACATCATGTTATTCATATACCAGAAATGTTTGAAGCTACTGACTGAATGAAAGGAGCTGGCATCTCACTCTCTCTGAATCTTCTTTATCATGCTAGGATTAGCAGGAAAAAGCAAAAAATTTCAGAATTGCATCTTGCAATGTGGAGATATTACTGTTTGTGCATTTACAATATTCATTGATTTTTGCCATTGAAAAACGTCCAGAAATGTTTGAAGCTACTGACTGAATGAAAGGAGCTGGCATCTCACTCTCTTTGAATCTTCTTTATCATGCTAGGATTAGCAGGAAAAAGGAAAAAATTTCAGAATTGCACCTTGCAATGTGGAGATATTACTGTTTGTGCATTTACAATATTCATTGATTTTTGCCATTGAAAAACGTCCAGAAATGTTTGAAGCTACTGACTGAATGAAAGGAGCTGGCATCTTACTCTCTTTGAATCTTCTTTATCATGCTAGGATTAGCAGGAAAAAGCAAAAAATTTCAGAATTGCACCTTGCAATGTGGAGATATTACTGTTTGTGCATTTACAATATTCATTGATTTTTGCCATTGAAAAACGTACAGAAATGTTTGAAGCTACTGACTGAATGAAAGGATCTGGCATCTCTCTCTCTTTGAATCTTCTTTATCATGCTAGGATTAGCAGGAAAAAGCAAAAAATTTCAGAATTGCACCTTGCAATGTGGAGATATTACTGTTTGTGCATTTACAATATTCATTGATTTTTGCCATTGAAAAACGTCCAGAAATGTTTGAAGCTACTGACTGAACGAAAGTAGCTGGCATCTCACTCTCTTTGAATCTTCTTTATCATGCTAGGATTAGCAGGAAAAAGCAAAAAATTTCAGAATTGCACCTTGCAATGTGGAGATATTACTGTTTGTGCATTTACAATATTCATTGATTTTTGTCATTGAAAAACGTCCAGAAATGTTTGAAGCTACTGACTGAATGAAAGGAGCTGGCATCTCACTCTCTTTGAATCTTCTTTATCATGCTAGGATTAGCAGGAAAAAGCAAAAAATTTCAGAATTGCACCTTGCAATGTGGAGATATTACTGTTTGTGCATTTACAATATTCATTGATTTTTGCCATTGAAAAACGTCCAGAAATGTTTGAAGCTACTGACTGAATGAAAGGAGCTGGCATCTCACTCTCTTTGAATCTTCTTTACCATGCTAGGATTAGCAGGAAAAAGCAAAAAATTTCAGAATTGCACCTTGCAATGCGGAGAAATTACTGTTTGTGCATTTACAATATTCATTGATTTTTGCCATTGAAAAACATCATGTTATTCATATACCAGAAATGTTTGAAGCTACTGACTGAATGAAAGGAGCTGGCATCTCACTCTCTTTGAATCTTCTTTATCATGCTAGGATTAGCAGGAAAAAGCAAAAAATTTCAGAATTGCACCTTGCAATGTGGAGATATTACTGTTTGTGCATTTACAATATTCATTGATTTTTGCCATTGAAAAACGTCCAGAAATGTTTGAAGCTACTGACTGAATGAAAGGAGCTGGCATCTCACTCTCTTTGAATCTTCTTTATCATGCTAGGATTAGCAGGAAAAAGCAAAAAATTTCAGAATTGCACCTTGCAATGTGGAGATATTACTGTTTGTTCATTTACAATATTCATTGATTTTTGCCATTGAAAAACATCATGTCATTCATATACCAGAAATGTTTGAAGCTACTGACTGAATGAAAGGAGCTGGCATCTCACTCTCTTTGAATCTTCTTTATCATGCTAAGAGGAGCAGGAAAAAGCAAAAAATTTCAGAATTGCACCTTGCAATGTGGAGATATTACTGTTTGTGCATTTACAATATTCATTGATTTTTGCCATTGAAAAACGTCCAGAAATGTTTGAAGCTACTGACTGAATGAAAGGAGCTGGCATCTCACTCTCTTTGAATCTTCTTTATCATGCTAGGATTAGCAGGAAAAAGCAAAAAATTTCAGAATTGTACCTTGCAATGTGGAGATATTACTGTTTGTGCATTTACAATATTCATTGATTTTTGCCATTGAAAAACGTCCAGAAATGTTTGAAGCTACTGACTGAATGAAAGGAGCTGGCATCTCACTCTCTTTGAATCTTCTTTATCATGCTAGGATTAGCAGGAAAAAGCAAAAAATTTCAGAATTGCACCTTGCAATGTGGAGATACTACTGTTTGTGCATTTACAATATTCATTGATTTTTGCCATTGAAAAACGTCCAGAAATGTTTGAAGCTACTGACTGAATGAAAGTAGCTGGCATCTCACTCTCTTTGAATCTTCTTTATCATGCTAGGATTAGCAGGAAAAAGCAAAAAATTTCAGAATTGCACCTTGCAATGTAGAGATATTACTGTTTGTGCATTTACAATATTCATTGATTTTTGCCATTGAAAAACGTCCAGAAATGTTTGAAGCTACTGACTGAATGAAAGGAGCTGGCATCTCACTCTCTTTGAATCTTCTTTATCATGCTAGGATTAGCAGGAAAAAGGAAAAAATTTCAGAATTGCACCTTGCAATGTGGAGATATTACTGTTTGTGCATTTACAATATTCATTGATTTTGCCATTGAAAAACGTCCAGAAATGTTTGAAGCTACTGACTGAATGAAAGGAGCTGGCATCTCACTCTCTTTGAATCTTCTTTATCATGCTAGGATTAGCAGGAAAAAGCAAAAAATTTCAGAATTGCACCTTGCAATGTGGAGATATTACTGTTTGTGCATTTACAATATTCATTGATTTTTGCCATTGAAAAACGTCCAGAAATGTTTGAAGCTACTGACTGAATGAAAGGAGCTGGCATGTCACTCTCTTTGAATCTTCTTTATCATGCTAGGATTAGCAGGAAAAAGCAAAAAATTTCAGAATTGCACCTTGCAATGCGGAGAAATTACTGTTTGTGCATTTACAATATTCATTGATTTTTGCCATTGAAAAACATCATGTTATTCATATACCAGAAATGTTTGAAGCTACTGACTGAATGAAAGGAGCTGGCATCTCACTCTCTTTGAATCTTCTTTATCATGCTATTATTAGCAGGAAAAAGCAAAAAATTTCAGAATTGCACCTTGCAATGTGGAGATATTACTGTTTGTGCATTTACAATATTCATTGATTTTTGCCATTGAAAAACATCATGTTATTCATATACCAGAAATGTTTGAAGCTACTGACTGAATGAAAGGAGCTGGCATCTCACTCTCTTTGAATCTTCTTTATCATGCTAAGAGGAGCATAAAAAAGCAAAAAATTTCAGAATTGCACCTTGCAATGTGGAGATATTACTGTTTGTGCATTTACAATATTCATTGATTTTTGCCATTGAAAAACGTCCAGAAATGTTTGAAGCTACTGACTGAATGAAAGGAGCTGGCATCTCACTCTCTTTGAATCTTCTTTATCATGCTAGGATTAGCAGGAAAAAGCAAAAAATTTCAGAATTGCACCTTGCAATGTGGAGATATTACTGTTTGTGCATTTACAATATTCATTGATTTTTGCCATTGAAAAACGTCCAGAAATCTTTGAAGCTACTGACTGAATGAAAGGAGCTGGCATCTCACTCTCTTTGAATCTTCTTTATCATGCTAGGATTAGCAGGAAAAAGCAAAAAATTTCAGAATTGCACCTTGCAATGTGGAGATATTACTGTTTGTGCATTTACAATATTCATTGATTTTTGCCATTGAAAAACGTCCAGAAATGTTTGAAGCTACTGACTGAATGAAAGGAGCTGGCATCTCACTCTCTTTGAATCTTCTTTATCATGCTAGGATTAGCAGGAAAAAGCAAAAAATTTCAGAATTGCACCTTGCAATGTGGAGATATTACTGTTTGTGCATTTACAATATTCATTGATTTTTGCCATTGAAAAACATCATGTTATTCATATACCAGAAATGTTTGAAGCTACTGACTGAATGAAAGGAGCTGGCATCTCACTCTCTTTGAATCTTCTTTATCATGCTAAGAGGAGCAGGAAAAAGCAAAAAATTTCAGAATTGCACCTTGCAATGTGGAGATATTACTGTTTGTGCATTTACAATATTCATTGATTTTTGCCATTGAAAAACGTCCAGAAATGTTTGAAGCTACTGACTGAATGAAAGGAGCTGGCATCTCACTCTCTTTGAATCTTCTTTATCATGCTAGGATTAGCAGGAAAAAGCAAAAAATTTCAGAATTGCACCTTGCAATGTGGAGATATTACTGTTTGTGCATTTACAATATTCATTGATTTTTGCCATTGAAAAACGTCCAGAAATGTTTGAAGCTACTGACTGAATGAAAGGAGCTGGCATCTCACTCTCTTTGAATCTTCTTTATCATGCTAGGATTAGCAGGAAAAAGCAAAAAATTTCAGAATTGCACCTTGCAATGTGGAGATATTACTGTTTGTGCATTTACAATATTCATTGATTTTGCCATTGAAAAACGTCCAGAAATGTTTGAAGCTACTGACTGAATGAAAGGAGCTGGCATCTCACTCTCTTTGAATCTTCTTTATCATGCTAGGATTAGCAGGAAAAAGCAAAAAATTTCAGAATTGCACCTTGCAATGTGGAGATATTACTGTTTGTGCATTTACAATATTCATTGATTTTTGCCATTGAAAAACGTCCAGAAATGTTTGAAGCTACTGACTGAATGAAAGGAGCTGGCATCTCACTCTCTTTGAATCTTCTTTATCATGCTAGGATTAGCAGGAAAAAGCAAAAAATTTCAGAATTGCACCTTGCAATGTGGAGATATTACTGTTTGTGCATTTACAATATTCATTGATTTTTGCCATTGAAAAACATCATGTTATTCATATACCAGAAATGTTTGAAGCTACTGACTGAATGAAAGGAGCTGGCATCTCACTCTCTTTGAATCTTCTTTATCATGCTAGGATTAGCAGGAAAAAGCAAAAAATTTCAGAATTGCACCTTGCAATGTGGAGATATTACTGTTTGTGCATTTACAATATTCATTGATTTTTGCCATTGAAAAACGTCCAGAAATGTTTGAAGCTACTGACTGAATGAAAGGAGCTGGCATCTCACTCTCTTTGAATCTTCTTTATCATGCTAGGATTAGCAGGAAAAAGCAAAAAATTTCAGAATTGCACCTTGCAATGTGGAGATATTACTGTTTGTGCATTTACAATATTCATTGATTTTTGCCATTGAAAAACATCAAGTTATTCATATACCAGAAATGTTTGAAGCTACTGACTGAATGAAAGGAGCTGGCATCTCACTCTCTTTGAATCTTCTTTATCATGCTAAGAGGAGCAGGAAAAAGCAAAAATTTCAGAATTGCACCTTGCAATGTGGAGATATTACTGTTTGTGCATTTACAATATTCATTGATTTTTGCCATTGAAAAACGTCCAGAAATGTTTGAAGCTACTGACTGAATGAAAGGAGCTGGCATCTCACTCTCTTTGAATCTTCTTTATCATGCTAGGATTAGCAGGAAAAAGCAAAAAATTTCAGAATTGCACCTTGCAATGTGGAGATATTACTGTTTGTGCATTTACAATATTCATTGATTTTTGCCATTGAAAAACGTCCAGAAATGTTTGAAGCTACTGACTGAATGAAAGGAGCTGGCATCTCACTCTCTTTGAATCTTCTTTATCATGCTAGGATTAGCAGGAAAAGCAAAAAATTTCAGAATTGCACCTTGCAATGTGGAGATATTACTGTTTGTGCATTTACAATATTCATTGATTTTGCCATTGAAAAACGTCCAGAAATGTTTGAAGCTACTGACTGAATGAAAGGAGCTGGCATCTCACTCTCTTTGAATCTTCTTTATCATGCTAGGATTAGCAGGAAAAAGCAAAAAATTTCAGAATTGCACCTTGCAATGTGGAGATATTACTGTTTGAGCATTTACAATATTCATTGATTTTTGCCATTGAAAAACGTCCAGAAATGTTTGAAGCTACTGACTGAATGAAAGGAGCTGGCATCTCACTCTCTTTGAATCTTCTTTATCATGCTAGGATTAGCAGGAAAAAGCAAAAAATTTCAGAATTGCACCTTGCAATGTGGAGATATTACTGTTTGTGCATTTACAATATTCATTGATTTTTGCCATTGAAAAACATCATGTTATTCATATACCAGAAATGTTTGAAGCTACTGACTGAATGAAAGGAGCTGGCATCTCACTCTCTTTGAATCTTCTTTATCATGCTAGGATTAGCAGGAAAAAGCAAAAAATTTCAGAATTGCACCTTGCAATGTGGAGATATTACTGTTTGTGCATTTACAATATTCATTGATTTTTGCCATTTAAAAACGTCCAGAAATGTTTGAAGCTACTGACTGAATGAAAGGAGCTGGCATCTCACTCTCTTTGAATCTTCTTTATCATGCTAGGATTAGCAGGAAAAAGCAAAAAATTTCAGAATTGCACCTTGCAATGTGGAGATATTACTGTTTGTGCATTTACAATATTCATTGATGTTTGCCATTGAAAAACATCATGTTATTCATATACCAGAAATGTTTGAAGCTACTGACTGAATGAAAGGAGCTGGCATCTCACTCTCTTTGAATCTTCTTTATCATGCTAGGATTAGCAGGAAAAAGCAAAAAATTTCAGAATTGCACCTTGCAATGTGGAGATATTCCTGTTTGTGCATTTACAATATTCATTGATTTTTGCCATTGAAAAACGTCCAGAAATGTTTGAAGCTACTGACTGAATGAAAGGAGCTGGCATCTCACTCTCTTTGAATCTTCTTTATCATGCTAGGATTAGCAGGAAAAAGCAAAAAATTTCAGAATTGCACCTTGCAATGTGGAGATATTACTGTTTGTGCATTTATAATATTCATTGATTTTTGCCATTGAAAAACGTCCAGAAATGTTTGAAGCTACTGACTGAATGAAAGGAGCTGGCATCTCACTCTCTTTGAATCTTCTTTATCAAGCTAGGATTAGCAGGAAAAAGCAAAAAATTTCAGAATTGCACCTTGCAATGTGGAGATATTACTGTTTGTGCATTTACAATATTCATTGATTTTTGCCATTGAAAAACGTCCAGAAATGTTTGAAGCTACTGACTGAATGAAAGGAGCTGGCATCTCACTCTCTTTGAATCTTCTTTATCATGCTAGGATTAGCAGGAAAAAGCAAAAAATTTCAGAATTGCACCTTGCAATGTGGAGATATTACTGTTTGTGCATTTACAATATTCATTGATTTTTGCCATTGAAAAACATCCAGAAATGTTTGAAGCTACTGACTGAATGTAAGGAGCTGGCATCTCACTCTCTTTGAATCTTCTTTATCATGCTAGGATTAGCAGGAAAAAGCAAAAAATTTCAGAATTGCACCTTGCAATGTGGAGATATTACTGTTTGTGCATTTACAATATTCATTGATTTTTGCCATTGAAAAACGTCCAGAAATGTTTGAAGCTACTGACTGAATGAAAGGAGCTGGCATCTCACTCTCTTTGAATCTTCTTTACCATGCTAGGATTAGCAGGAAAAAGCAAAAAATTTCAGAATTGCACCTTGCAATGTGGAGATATTACTGTTTGTGCATTTACAATATTCATTGATTTTTGCCATTGAAAAACGTCCAGAAATGTTTGAAGCTACTGACTGAATGAAAGGAGCTGGCATCTCACTCTCTTTGAATCTTCTTTATCATGCTAGGATTAGCAGGAAAAAGCAAAAAATTTCAGAATTGCACCTTGCAATGTGGAGATATTACTGTTTGTGCATTTACAATATTCATTGATTTTTGCCATTGAAAAACGTCCAGAAATGTTTGAAGCTACTGACTGAATGAAAGGAGCTGGCATCTCACTCTCTTTGAATCGTCTTTATCATGCTAAGAGGAGCAGGAAAAAGCAAAAAAATTTCAGAATTGCACCTTGCAATGTGGAGATATTACTGTTTGTGCATTTACAATATTCATTGATTTTTGCCATTGAAAAACATCCAGAAATGTTTGAAGCTACTGACTGAATGAAAAGAGCTGGCATCTCACTCTCTTTGAATCTTCTTTATCATGCTAAGAGGAGCAGGAAAAAGCAAAAAATTTCAGAATTGCACCTTGCAATGTGGAGATATTACTGTTTGTGCATTTACAATATTCATTGATTTTTGCCATTGAAAAACGTCCAGAAATGTTTGAAGCTACTGACTGAATGAAAGGAGCTGGCATCTCACTCTCTTTGAATCTTCTTTATCATGCTAGGATTAGCAGGAAAAAGCAAAAAATTTCAGAATTGCACCTTGCAATGTGGAGATATTACTGTTTGTGCATTTACAATATTCATTGATTTTTGCCATTGAAAAACGTCCAGAAATGTTTGAAGCTACTGACTGAATGAAAGGAGCTGGCATCTCACTCTCTTTGAATCTTCTTTATCATGCTAGGATTAGCAGGAAAAAGCAAAAAATTTCAGAATTGCACCTTGCAATGTGGAGATATTACTGTTTGTGCATTTACAATATTCATTGATTTTTGCCATTGAAAAACGTCCAGAAATGTTTGAAGCTACTGACTGAATGAAAGGAGCTGGCATCTCACTCTCTTTGAATCTTCTTTATCATGCTAGGATTAGCAGGAAAAAGCAAAAAATTTCAGAATTGCACCTTGCAATGTGGAGATATTACTGTTTGTGCATTTACAATATTCATTGATTTTTGCCATTGAAAAACGTCCAGAAATGTTTGAAGCTACTGATTGAATGAAAGGATCTGGCATCTCACTCTCTTTGAATCTTCTTTATCATGCTAGGATTAGCAGGAAAAAGCAAAAAATTTCAGAATTGCACCTTGCAATGTGGAGATATTACTGTTTGTGCATTTACAATATTCATTGATTTTTGCCATTGAAAAACGTCCAGAAATGTTTGAAGCTACTGACTGAATGAAAGGAGCTGGCATCTCACTCTCTTTGAATCTTCTCTATCATGCTAAGAGGAGCAGGAAAAAGCAAAAAATTTCAGAATTGCACCTTGCAATGTGGAGATATTACTGTTTGTGCATTTACAATATTCATTGATTTTTGCCATTGAAAAACGTCCAGAAATGTTTGAAGCTACTGACTGAATGAAAGGAGCTGGCATCTCACTCTCTTTGAATCTTCTTTATCATGCTAGGATTAGCAGGAAAAAGCAAAAAATTTCAGAATTGCACCTTGCAATGTGGAGATATTACTGTTTGTGCATTTACAATATTCATTGATTTTTGCCATTGAAAAACGTCCAGAAATGTTTGAAGCTACTGACTGAATGAAAGGAGCTGGCATCTCACTCTCTTTGAATCTTCTTTATCATGCTAGGATTAGCAGGAAAAAGCAAAAAATTTCAGAATTGCACCTTGCAATGTGGAGATATTACTGTTTGTGCATTTACAATATTCATTGATTTTTGCCATTGAAAAACGTCCAGAAATGTTTGAAGCTACTGACTGAATGAAAGGAGCTGGCATCTCACTCTCTTTGAATCTTCTTTATCATGCTAGGATTAGCAGGAAAAAGCAAAAAATTTCAGAATTGCACCTTGCAATGTGGAGATATTACTGTTTGCGCATTTACAATATTCATTGATTTTTGCCATTGAAAAACGTCCAGAAATGTAGAAGCTACTGATTGAATGAAAGGAGCTGGCATCTCACTCTCTTTGAATCTTCTTTATCATGCTAGGATTAGCAGGAAAAAGCAAAAAATTTCAGAATTGCACCTTGCAATGTGGAGATATTACTGTTTGTGCATTTACAATATTCATTGATTTTTGCCATTGAAAAACGTCCAGAAATGTTTGAAGCTACTGACTGAATGAAAGGAGCTGGCATCTCACTCTCTTTGAATCTTCTCTATCATGCTAAGAGGAGCAGGAAAAAGCAAAAAATTTCAGAATTGCACCTTGCAATGTGGAGATATTACTGTTTGTGCATTTACAATATTCATTGATTTTTGCCATTGAAAAACGTCCAGAAATGTTTGAAGCTACTGACTGAATGAAAGGAGCTGGCATCTCACTCTCTTTGAATCTTCTTTATCATGCTAGGATTAGCAGGAAAAAGCAAAAAATTTCAGAATTGCACCTTGCAATGTGGAGATATTACTGTTTGCGCATTTACAATATTCATTGATTTTTGCCATTGAAAAACGTCCAGAAATGTTTGAAGCTACTGACTGAATGAAAGGAGCTGGCATCTCACTCTCTTTGAATCTTCTTTATCATGCTAGGATTAGCAGGAAAAAGCAAAAAATTTCAGAATTGCACCTTGCAATGTGGAGATATTACTGTTTGTGCATTTACAATATTCATTGATTTTTGCCATTGAAAAACGTCCAGAAATGTTTGAAGCTACTGACTGAATGAAAGGAGCTGGCATCTCACTCTCTTTGAATCTTCTTTATCATGCTAGGATTAGCAGGAAAAAGCAAAAAATTTCAGAATTGCACCTTGCAATGTGGAGATATTACTGTTTGTGCATTTACAATATTCATTGATTTTTGCCATTGAAAAACGTCCAGAAATGTTTGAAGCTACTGACTGAATGAAAGGAGCTGGCATCTCACTCTCTTTGAATCTTCTTTATCATGCTAGGATTAGCAGGAAAAAGCAAAAAATTTCAGAATTGCACCTTGCAATGTGGAGATATTACTGTTTGTGCATTTACAATATTCATTGATTTTTGCCATTGAAAAACGTCCAGAAATGTTTGAAGCTACTGACTGAATGAAAGGAGCTGGCATCTCACTCTATTTGAATCTTCTTTATCATGCTAGAATTAGCAGGAAAAAGCAAAAAATTTCAGAATTGCACCTTGCAATGTGGAGATATTACTGTTTGTGCATTTACAATATTCATTGATTTTTGCCATTGAAAAACGTCCAGAAATGTTTGAAGCTACTGACTGAATGAAAGGAGCTGGCATCTCACTCTCTTTGAATCTTCTTTATCATGCTAGGATTAGCAGGAAAAAGCAAAAAATTTCAGAATTGCACCTTGCAATGTGGAGATATTACTGTTTGTGCATTTACAATATTCATTGATTTTTGATATTGAAAAACGTCCAGAAATGTTTGAAGCTACTGACTGAATGAAAGGAGCTGGCATCTCACTCTCTTTGAATTTTCTTTATCATGCTAGGATTAGCAGGAAAAAGCAAAAAATTTCAGAATTGCACCTTGCAATGTGGAGATATTACTGTTTGTGCATTTACAATATTCATTGATTTTTGCCATTGAAAAACGTCCAGAAATGTTTGAAGCTACTGACTGAATGAAAGGAGCTGGCATCTCACTCTCTTTGAATCTTCTTTATCATGCTAGGATTAGCAGGAAAAAGCAAAAAATTTCAGAATTGCACCTTGCAATGTGGAGATATTACTGTTTGTGCATTTACAATATTCATTGATTTTTGCCATTGAAAAACATCCAGAAATGTTTGAAGCTACTGACTGAATGAAAGGAGCTGGCATCTCACTCTCTTTGAATCTTCTTTATCATGCTAGGATTAGCAGGAAAAAGCAAAAAATTTCAGAATTGCACCTTGCAATGTGGAGATATTACTGTTTGTGCATTTACAATATTCATTGATTTTTGCCATTGAAAAACGTCCAGAAATGTTTGAAGCTACTGACTGAATGAAAGGAGCTGGCATCTCACTCTCTTTGAATCTTCTTTATCATGCTAGGATTAGCAGGAAAAAGCATAAAATTTCAGAATTGCACCTTGCAATGTGGAGATATTACTGTTTGTGCATTTACAATATTCATTGATTTTTGCCATTGAAAAATGTCCCGAAATGTTTGAAGCTACTGACTGAATGAAAGGAGCTGGCATCTCACTCTCTTTGAATCTTCTTTATCATGCTAGGATTAGCAGGAAAAAGCAAAAAATTTCAGAATTGCACCTTGTAATGTGGAGATATTACTGTTTGTGCATTTACAATATTCATTGATTTTTGCCATTGAAAAACGTCCAGAAATGTTTGAAGCTACTGACTGAATGAAAGGAGCTGGCATCTCACTCTCTTTGAATCTTCTTTATCATGCTAGGATTAGCAGGAAAAAGCAAAAAATTTCAGAATTGCACCTTGCAATGTGGAGATATTACTGTTTGTGCATTTACAATATTCATTGATTTTTGCCATTGAAAAACGTCCAGAAATGTTTGAAGCTACTGACTGAATGAAAGGAGCTGGCATCTCACTCTCTTTGAATCTTCTTTATCATGCTAGGATTAGCAGGAAAAAACAAAAAATTTCAGAATTGCACCTTGCAATGCGGAGAAATTACTGTTTGTGCATTTACAATATTCATTGATTTTTGCCATTGAAAAACATCATGTTATTCATATACCAGAAATGTTTGAAGCTACTGACTGAATGAATAGAGCTGGCATCTCACTCTCTTTGAATCTTCTTTATCATGCTAGGATTAGCAGGAAAAAGCAAAAAATTTCAGAATTGCACCTTGCAATGTGGAGATATTACTGTTTGTGCATTTACAATATTCATTGATTTTGCCATTGAAAAAAGTCCAGAAATGTTTGAAGCTACTGACTGAATGAAAGGAGCTGGCATCTCACTCTCTTTGAATCTTCTTTATCATGCTAGGATTAGCAGGAAAAAGCAAAAAATTTCAGAATTGCACCTTGCAATGTGGAGATATTACTGTTTGTGCATTTACAATATTCATTGATTTTTGCCATTGAAAAACGTCCAGAAATGTTTGAAGCTACTGACTGAATGAAAGGAGCTGGCATCTCACTCTCTTTGAATCTTCTTTATCATGCTAGGATTAGCAGGAAAAAGCAAAAAATTTCAGAATTGCACCTTGCAATGTGGAGATATTACTGTTTGTGCATTTACAATATTCATTGATTTTTGCCATTGAAAAACGTCCAGAAATGTTTGAAGCTACTGACTGAATGAAAGGAGCTGGCATCTCACTCTCTTTGAATCTTCTTTATCATGCTAGGATTAGCAGGAAAAAGCAAAAAATTTCAGAATTGCACCTTGCAATGTGGAGATATTACTGTTTGTGCATTTACAATATTCATTGATTTTTGCCATTGAAAAACGTCCAGAAATGTTTGAAGCTACTGACTGAATGAAAGGAGCTGGCATCTCACTCTCTTTGAATCTTCTTTATCATTCTAGGATTAGCAGGAAAAAGCAAAAAATTTCAGAATTGCACCTTGCAATGTGGAGATATTACTGTTTGTGCATTTACAATATTCATTGATTTTGCCATTGAAAAACGTCCAGAAATGTTTGAAGCTACTGATTGAATGAAAGGAGCTGGCATCTCACTCTCTTTGAATCTTCTTTATCATGCTAGGATTAGCAGGAAAAAGCAAAAAATTTCAGAATTGCACCTTGCAATGTGGAGATATTACTGTTTGTGCATTTACAATATTCATTGATTTTTGCCATTGAAAAACGTCCAGAAATGTTTGAAGCTACTGACTGAATGAAAGGAGCTGGCATCTCACTCTCTTTGAATCTTCTTTATCATGCTAAGAGGAGCAGGAAAAAGCAAAAAATTTCAGAATTGCACCTTGCAATGTGGAGATATTACTGTTTGTGCATTTACAATATTCATTGATTTTTGCCATTGAAAAACGTCCAGAAATGTTTGAAGCTACTGACTGAATGAAAGGAGCTGGCATCTCACTCTCTTTGAATCTTCTTTATCATGCTAGGATTAGCAGGAAAAAGCAAAAAATTTCAGAATTGCACCTTGCAATGTGGAGATATTACTGTTTGTGCATTTACAATATTCATTGATTTTTGCCATTGAAAAACGTCCAGAAATGTTTGTAGCTACTGACTGAATGAAAGGAGCTGGCATCTCACTCTCTTTGAATCTTCTTTATCATGCTAGGATTAGCAGGAAAAAGCAAAAAATTTCAGAATTGCACCTTGCAATGTGGAGATATTACTGTTTGTGCATTTACAATATTCATTGATTTTTGCCATTGAAAAACATCATGTTATTCATATACCAGAAATGTTTGAAGCTACTGACTGAATGAAAGGAGCTGGCATCTCACTCTCTTTGAATCTTCTTTATCATCCTAGGATTAGCAGGAAAAAGCAAAAAATTTCAGAATTGCACCTTGCAATGTGGAGATATTACTGTTTGTGGATTTACAATATTCATTGATTTTTGCCATTGAAAAACGTCCAGAAATGTTTGAAGCTACTGACTGAATGAAAGGAGCTGGCATCTCACTCTCTTTGAATCTTCTTTATCATGCTAGGATTAGCAGGAAAAAGCAAAAAATTTCAGAATTGCACCTTGCAATGTGGAGATATTACTGTTTGTGCATTTACAATATTCATTGATTTTTGCCATTGAAAAACGTCCAGAAATGTTTGAAGCTACTGACTGAATGAAAGGAGCTGGCATCTCACTCTCTTTGAATCTTCTTTATCATGCTAGGATTAGCAGGAAAAAACAAAAAATTTCAGAATTGCACCTTGCATTGCGGAGAAATTACTGTTTGTGCATTTACAATATTCATTGATTTTTGCCATTGAAAAACATCTTGTTATTCATATACCAGAAATGTTTGAAGCTACTGACTGAATGAAAAGAGCTGGCATCTCACTCTCTTTGAATCTTCTTTATCATGCTAGGATTAGCAGGAAAAAGCAAAAAATTTCAGAATTGCACCTTGCAATGTGGAGATATTACTGTTTGTGCATTTACAATATTCATTGATTTTGCCATTGAAAAAAGTCCAGAAATGTTTGAAGCTACTGACTGAATGAAAGGAGCTGGCATCTCACTCTCTTTGAATCTTCTTTATCATGCTAGGATTAGCAGGAAAAAGCAAAAAATTTCAGAATTGCACCTTGCAATGTGGAGATATTACTGTTTGTGCATTTACAATATTCATTGATTTTTGCCATTGAAAAACGTCCAGAAATGTTTGAAGCTACTGACTGAATAAAAGGAGCTGGCATCTCACTCTCTTTGAATCTTCTTTATCATGCTGCAATGTGGAGATATTACTGTTTGTGCATTTACAATATTCATGATTTTTGCCATTGAAAAACGTCCAGAAATGTTTGAAGCTACTGACTGAATGAAAGGAGCTGCCATCTCACTCTCTTTGAATCTTCTTTATCATGCTAGGATTAGCAGGAAAAGCAAAAATTTCAGAATTGCACCTTGCAATGTGGAGATATTACTGTTTGTGCATTTACAATATTCATTGATTTTGCCATTGAAAAACGTCCAGAAATGTTTGAAGCTACTGATTGATGAAAGGAGCTGGCATCTCACTCTCTTTGAATCTTCTTTATCATGCTAGGATTAGCAGGAAAAAGCAAAAAATTTCAGAATTGCACCTTGCA